>NC_088303.1:4456800-4685751 GCF_032854445.1 Liolophura sinensis | reverse complement strand
AATATGAACGTATAGGACTCAGGGATTTAACTGAGGAGCATGAACTGGTAGGACACATGGTTTCAAGTAGCGAAACCGGCGACGAAAATATTTTATTTAAAGGCAAAGACGTACAATGTGGGATACATATTTTCATTCATGAAAATGGACACAGGACAAATGGCTTCATAGAGGAACACACCAATGCAGTCATGACTGGCTTCCTCGCCGGTCGTACGTGCGAAGTCCCGGGCTCTGCCAGGTTCCCTACCACTATGAAGATGGCCGCCGTCGAAAAAATGAAATATTCTTGAGAACGGCTTGAAACGTAGATCAAATAAATAAGTGAAATTCGCTTAGGAACATGGACACGGGACAGATGGCTTCATTTAGAAAAAACCTAGGACAGATGATTTCATTTAGGACATTCACGTAGGACAGATGATTTCAATTAGGCCATTCACGTAGGACAGATGATTTCATTTAGGACATGGACGTAGGACAGATGATTTCCATTAGAACATGGACGTAGTACAGAAGATTTTATTTAGGACATGGACGTACGTCAGATGATTTCATTTAGGACATGGACGTGGGGCAGATGATTTCATTTAGAACACGGACGTAGTTCAGATGATTTCATTTAGGACATGAACGTGGGGCAGATGATTTCATTTAGGACATGGGCGTGGGATAGAGGATTTCATTTAGAACACGGACGTAGGACAAATGATTTCATTTAAAACATGGACGTAGGACAGATGATTTCATTAGGACATGGGCATAGGACAAATGATTTCATTTAGAACATGGGCGTGGGACAGATTATTTCATTTAGAAAAAACCTAGGACAGATGATTTCATTTAGAACACGGATGTAGTTCAGATGATTTCATTTAGGACATGGACGTAGGACAGATGATTTCATTTAGAACACGGACGTAGTTCAGATGATTTCATTTAGGACATGGACGTGGGGCAGATGATTTCATTTAGAATACGAACGTAGTTCAGATGATTTCATTTAGGACATGGACGTAGGACAGATGATTTCATTTAGAACAGGGACATAGTTCAAATGATTTCATTTAGGACACGGACGTGGGGCAGATGATTTCATTTAGGACATGGACGTAGGACAGATGATTTCATTTAGGGCATGGACGTGGGGCAGATGATTTCATTTAGGGCATGGATGTAGGACAGATGATTTCATTTAGGGCATGGACGTGGGGCAGATGATTTCATTTAGGACATGGACGTGGGGCAGATGATTTCATTTAGGACATGGACGTGGGGCAGATGATTTCATTTAGGACACGGACGTAGGACAGATGATTTCATTTAGGGCATGGACGTGGGGCAGATGATTTCATTTAGGGCATGGATGTAGGACAGATGATTTCATTTAGGGCATGGACGTGGGGCAGATGATTTCATTTAGGACATGGACGTGGGGCAGATGATTTCATTTAGGACATGGACGTGGGGCAGATGATTTCATTTAGGACACGGACGTAGGACAGATGATTTCATTTAGGGCATGGACGTGGGGCAGATGATTTCATTTAGAACACGGACGTAGTTCAGATGATTTCATTTAGGACATGGACGTGGGGCAGATGATTTCATTTAGGACATGGGCGTGGGATAGAGGATTTCATTTAGAACACGGACGTAGGACAAATGATTTCATTGAAAACATGGACGTAGGACAGATGATTTCATTAGGACATGGGCATAGGACAAATGATTTCATTTAGAACATGGGCGTGGGACAGATTATTTCATTTAGAAAAAAACCTAGGACAGATGATTTCATTTAGAACACGGATGTAGTTCAGATGATTTCATTTAGGACATGGACGTAGGACAGATGATTTCATTTAGAACACGGGACGTAGTTCAGATGATTTCATTTAGGACATGGACGTGGGGCAGATGATTTCATTTAGAATACGAACGTAGTTCAGATGATTTCATTTAGGACATGGACGTAGGACAGATGATTTCATATAGAACAGGGACATAGTTCAAATGATTTCATTTAGGACACGGACGTGGGGCAGATGATTTCATTTAGGGCATGGACGTAGGACAGATGATTTCATTTAGGGCATGGACGTGGGGCAGATGATTTCATTTAGGGCATGGATGTAGGACAGATGATTTCATTTAGGGCATGGACGTGGGGCAGATGATTTCATTTAGGACATGGACGTGGGGCAGATGATTTCATTTAGGACATGGACGTGGGGCAGATGATTTCATTTAGGACACGGACGTAGGACAGATGATTTCATTTAGGGCATGGACGTGGGGCAGATGATTTCATTTAGGGCATGGATGTAGGACAGATGATTTCATTTAGGGCATGGACGTGGGGCAGATGATTTCATTTAGGACATGGACGTGGGGCAGATGATTTCATTTAGGACATGGACGTGGGGCAGATGATTTCATTTAGGACACGGACGTAGGACAGATGATTTCATTTAGGGCATGGACGTGGGGCAGATGATTTCATTTAGGACACGGACGTGGGGCAGATGATTTCATTTAGGACACGGACGTAGTTCAGATGATTTCATTTAGGACATGGACGTGGGACAGATGATTTCATTTAGGACACGGACGTGGGGCAGATGATTCCATTTAGGACATGGACGTGGGACAGATGATTTCATTTAGGACATGGACGTAGGGACAGATGATTTCATTTAGGACATGGACGTAGTTCAGATGATTTCATTTAGGACATGGACGTGGGACAGATGATTTCATTAGGACACGGACGTGGGGCAGATGATTTCATTTAGGACACGGACGTGGGGCAGATGATTTCATTTAGGACACGGACGTGGGGCAGATGATTTCATTTAGTACACGGACGTGGGGCAGATGATTTCCATTACAACATGGAGAGAGGTCAGATTTTTTCATTTGGAACATTGGACATAGGTCAGATGATTTCATTTAGGAACATGAACGTTGGGGAGATAATTGATTTAGGAACATGGACGTTGGAGAGACAATTATTTAGGAACATGGATGTAGGACAGGTGATTTAATAGAGGAACATATACAGAGGACAGATGATTTATTTTAGGGACATGGGCCTATAGGACTGATGATTTTATTCAAGAACATGTATTTAGGACAGATGTTTCCATTTAGGAATATGGATGTAGGACAGATGATTTCATTTAGGAACATGGATATAGGACGAATGATTCATTGAGGAACATGGATGTAGAACAGATGATTTCATCTAGGAACATGGATGTAACACAGATGATTTCATGGAGGAAGCCCTATCCATGGATTAACTTATGAACTTTTATTTACCGACTCGGACTTAGAAGTGTGGATTTAGGGATAAATGGGGATAGATGGTGGGGCAGTTGTGTAGATTTAGGGACAGATCTTACAGACAGGTCTTAGGTATAATGAAGGTCGATGCAGAACTAAACTGAACATGAAAGGATAGAGGATGTATAAATAGGACACAGGCGCGGATTTTGGAAACTTCTGTTGTTGGCAAATTCATCCAGGAAATTTATTTATTTATTTGATTAGTGTTTTACGCCGAACACAAGAATATTTTCACTTATACGACGGCGACCAGCATTATGGCAGCAAAGCTCGGTGGAAACCCACGACCATCCGCAGGTTGCTGAAAGACCTTCCCACGTAAGGCCGGAGAGGAAGTCAGCATGAACTGGGTTCATCCAGGAAAGGGGCAATCAACTATATGTTGGTGTTATACTGTACGAGCTCAGATGTTTTTTTTATATGCATTATTTACTTTCCTTGAGCATGATATATTTACCAGTCCAATAAACTCCACATTAATAAATGTATATCTTTGGTTGAACGAATAGGAAAGTATGAACTATGGAGCGACAAGGTGATGCCAGGGCCACTCCTTCCCACGTCTTCTCACATACACTTCTGTCGCAGCTTAATGAATCCAACAGTCTCTAGCTCGTTCAAACAAAACAAACTCAAAACAAACGTACATTTAATTCTCGCTTAGTCTCCTCACAACAAGCTGCTTTTCAAGGGCCTGGTCCAAGTTGGTGACGTTCTCAAGCTATAACCGTCATGCCCCACATATCCCACACGCTGTCAGTGTCTGCTGCTGTCAGCTGTGGGCACGTCCTGTAGGTCATGAAGACTGGGGGTAGGGACGTGATAAAGTTGCGTATCCGTGTTAACACAACAATCGGCAAGGTGAAAGGTAGTGAAAAACTAGGTAACTGTGGCGATTTCAAACTCTTTGGTTTGCCGGGTTATTAAAAGTAGAGCTGCATAACGGTGTCCACGCAAGTCCGTTTCGTATGGTAGGCACAGCATTTATTACATACACAGAGCAATGTAGGAAATCGTGGATAAAAACGTCATATAGTTTTTTTTTCAGACTATTGACATTTTCTTTCAATATATATATATATATATATTTCAATATTTCAGGGGTTCCGTGGCCGAGGTATTTAGCGTGCCAAGTATCGCGGCGCAATAACCAGAAGTCTCTCACCAATGCTTTCACTCTGAGTTTGTCCAGCTCATGCTAGCTTCCTCTTTGGCCCTACGTGGGGAGATCTCCCAGCAACATGCAGATGGTCGTGGGATTTCCCTGGGCTCTGCTCGGTTTCCTTCCACCATAATGCTTGCCGCCGTCGTATAAGTGAAATATTCTTGAGTACGGCAAAAATACCAATCAAATAAATAAATGAGTACCGGTGCGTAAATAAATGAAATTGTGTGTTTAAAAATTGACTAAATGTTTCATCTTTGGCCTACACACAAAAACTCCGACACCCGTATATACAGGCATTAAAGCTGAACTTTAATTTTATCAAAACAGCTCAGTGAAAGTGGCTATTGCTATAGTTATCCTAGCCGGACAAGCCCCGATCAAAATCTTTGCGTTGGTTTGTCATCTACTTATTTTTTAGATTTACGCCTACGTCAACGGAACTCGTATAGGTTCACCTATAGCACAGTTGCCATAACGCCAACCGGAAGCAGGCCTGGGCAAATGCGCCATCTCCCGTTCTCAGGTGTTTAAGTAAGATTTCTTTGATCGAAAGCATCATTTATGTCAAGGATATACGAAATGTTTACATTGGCAATGCTGTTATATAATGCCAGAATACTCTCTATATAGGATATGATGATACCACAGTATATGGCGAAGAGATTGATCCTGCGAAGATGCATGACGCTGCGAAGATGCATGACGTGTAGCGGTCGTAGGTAGGGCCTGATTATGCGAAGCGATGACGCTAATTATGCATGTTGTAAAACGGCTGTTGGTCCGACCTGTGATTTTGCGAAGGGATGACGTTAATATGTATGTTGTCCGGTCTATGATCTGCGAACTGATGGCGCTTTGTATGTTGCTAAGCAATGGTACTGTGGAATGAAATGGTAGTAATATTTTTACGAACCGAAGACGCGATTTACATGTATACAGTGTGGAATGGTATTACATGATGATTAGAAGCGATGATGTTGCAAAACGATGGTGCTATATGCTGTTTGTTTGATTACGGTAGTGTTTAATGCTGCCTTCAGTAATGTTTTGATCATATCATGACGGTGTCTTCTTGTAGCATGAAAACACCAGGCATGACGCCCCACCTATAATCTGATCATACTGACACCGGGCCAGTCAGTATACCTATCTTCCTATGCGGGCCTTTCTTGTCTTCCACAGCTATAAGCGATCCCTGTAGGCAAGCCAACATAATTCTGACCCCCAGAACCAGCTTCTGGCTCTGAAACGAATTATACGTCAATGCTATTCTGATATAGGCTTAAAATAAAGAAACTTAAAAAATGTATCTTTTTCTTTCTTGTAATTATAAAAGTAAAAAACGTTTTGTACACAATGTTTTCTCAAGATATCTGTCCTCAGGCTGTTTTTTTTTACCAGTTCTGGTCTGCTTGATGAAAAAAGTAAAATCGGTAGAGCAAAATAGAGACGGATTCACGCTTATCCGCATATGTTGTCAGCTTTACTCTCAGAGTTGTAAAATTTCCAGTAACCTGTCTGCTGTGATAACTTATTTTTCTGAAGACCTTTTTGTTACAGTTATAGTCTAATCTTACGTGTAACTTATATTTTGGTTGCTCCTAAGTCACAGCAGATTTAAAGCTCCAAGAGTGTAAACCTCCACCCAGGTAAAACCTACCAATCCCCCCGATCACTACAGACAAAGGGGTTGCATACTATACATTTCTGTCCTACCTCTTAATAATCCTTCCGATTCAATGGCATCAGCACCAAAATTTAATACACTGCATGGCCACAAGAACCAATTACTTGGGCACAAAATTTCATTCGAATTCGTACATAACTTTATGTGTAGGATTATCGTGGCAGACAACTTAATGCTTGCAAGACTATAATCCCGTCTGGCGGAGGAAACTAGCACATTGCAAAGTTTAGGTAATTTGTCATTTTCATGTCAGATTTACAGCTTATATTCCTCTGTGCCATATATCACTGAAACTCGTTCAACGCCACTTAGATTCATGTCACAGCCCCTCTATAAGAGACTTGTGCAGACAGACGGAAAAAATAATAAACATACGTAAGTTATACGAAAACGAAATAACGAATGAATATATTCGCATGCAGGCCATCTTGACCGAAATCCAGGCCCTTGTGTGTGTGTGATATATCGAGGTGTTGGCTGAAAATACATGCTTTTGTGGAATTGGCTGTGCAGATTAGCTCGATAACCATTCGCCAAGTGTCGTTTGCAGATTACGGTGGTGAATCCCAAAACTACAAAACTATGTTATACTCCTTATAATCCTGATAGTAAACCTTTCGATAGGAAGACGACAGATAGTCAAGTGTTAATGGAGGACTGGACATCTCTATACTCTGCCCTAGGGAAGTGTATTTTTCAGGGACCATGATAAAACAATGAGGTCTTCAGTGTCGCTTCTAACAAAAGTAGATATGGCACTTGTATCAGCTACCCTCAAAACACGCAATGTAATGGACTGTCATGATTTCTTTTCTTTTAGTTGATTGCTCGGCAGGTTATAAGAGTGTGTAACATGAGTTATCTATCTGCTGTATTTGACCTGGAGTTATATATACATGTCACATAATGTGGGAGATGCCTGCAGCAGTCTTACTAATACATGTGTCATTCATCAGATTAAACCACAACCCTAACCACCTTCCCGCTAAAAAGGTGGAAAACAGGAAACAATGAATAGGCTGCATCAAAGGAGTGTTATATAGGTGAGGTTTAACATAGTTTTCTGACTTCTTATGAATTAGAATCAGATACCGAGATACTTACTTCTGTTATCAGGCTCGGAGCTCTCTGGGGTTATTTGTCACATGAATGAAATCAGTTATCTCGTGTAGCTGTTAAGAGTTTAAGCTGATTAATGCATAGATCGTCGTATTAATAATCTCGTCATTATTAACTTGCATGCATGCGTAATAAACCAGCATGACTGCGCACAGAGTTGGTTTCCGCTTTGTGATTGAATTTTGCAGAATGCCGATGCCTTACAAAACGTCACGTCAAGTGTTTGTGTTTAATGTTGCTCACGATTTACTTCAACTAAAATCACAAATCAGCCAGCTCCGATGTCACTGGTTTGGGTGTAGTAAAGTTGATATTACTGTCTACTGTTTGTTGTGGACACGCTTCTCCAAAATTTTGTAAAAAGTCGATTCTTCAATAAACTGATGTCATATCCTCTTCCACGTGATGTGAACAAGAACCTCAACTTTACATATCCCAATGGCTGATGAGAAGCCTGTACTTATCAGCGACCGAGGGTTGTCTATAATGACATTTAGGGACGATATCCATTTGTATACCTGTATATGTCAGCTCCTTCCCAATACTGACACGATGACCGACCCCGACCACTCTCTTACATGCCTTATCATATTTATATCTATGTGAATGTGACAGTCTTGTCGGCGAGCGTCGACACCTAAACAGTTACACATGTCGAGTAAAAATAATCATTTGCCCTTTGACTAGAAATACAGCATGGATTTAATCTGCCCATGTACACTGAGATCTAAAGTAGTTGTTAATATAGACCTACACTATGTTTATAGCAGGCCTACATTATATATTACCACATCAGCCCGCTCCAGACGCACACACCTTGGGCCATAAATTCCTTTTACCGACATCTTGTTTAGACTTGTGGTCACTCGGTTTAATAAATAATCCGTCATAAAGTGTAGTTACCACGTTCATTTTTGATCACAAATACTTATAACAATAGGTGTTTATATAGAGTTGTTTATGCTGTGAAGGACGAAACTGAATAAGGGAACGTTCTGGCAACAATATCAGTATTAATATGGTTAACCGTATGATATAACGACGGCAACGCATGAATGATATAATGTAATAAAGCTTTGTGTTCAGACTGATGAGAAGATTCAAGATTTTGTGCTGTAGGTCTGTTTTCTTTGTACGCTTAAAATTATTAATCATCATTAATGTGGACGTATATACTGCAATTAACGACTACATCCGAGATTTCAATCCTGTTTCTTAAGACCTATTTTCCTCGGTCATCATAATCATCTTCATCATTGGTCGCATGGCAAATAGAAGCCTGCTTAGTGGCGCATCACTAGGATCAGACAGTCTGATATCCTCAAGGGATATTAAGTGTTTATATACGTGTACATGTATATATAATGATTCACTTAGCTTGACAAAAGAATAGCTCTCCTGAATGAAAGCAGACACATTTTTGGCTTAATGCAGTGTATTTTAAGTCAACATCAGCACTACGCCTACGTGTATATGTACGTATAGGGCGGTAGTGATCTTGAAAAGGCAAAAACTGTAAATGGGAGAATACGTCCGTAACCTTCACAAGCACTATATTTCTGCCAAAAAAAGAACCCATGCAAATCAGCCTATGAACGTGTGGTTACGGTGTTTGTTCACTCAGCGCAAATGAGGAAGACTGGCCTATAAAGGCCGACATGATTGGTTGAGCCCGATATGTACAGTGTTAAAACCTGAGCAAGTCCTATTTCATTTGACTTTGCATGTGCATATTTATCGGGATGCGATCGCCATATATTCTCTAACCCAACTTTGTAATTCGAACAGGATGTATGTATATATACGACCATCCGCAGGTTGCTGGAAGACCAATATGTAATATATTTATTTGACTGGTGTTTTACGCCATACTCAAGAATATAGAATACAGATTAACACTTGATATTTTTCTATAGTACAAGGGATATCATATATAGCTAGTATTGTAAAACGGAAAGTACAAGGGATATCATATATAGCTAGTATTGTAAAACGGAAAGTACAAGGGATATCATATATAGCTAGTATTGTAAAATGGAAATCCCGTATGTATCGCCTGGTTAACAGTGGTCCGAAATATGTATAGTATAGTTGAATTCTCAAGTCAGTTCAGACTTGACAGTTCAAATGAATCGTTAAACGATGGTTTCAGATACTCGATGCCTCCAAATTGAATGCATACATTGTATTTTGTCTACACAGCTAACATGGCGGCCTTCATGAAAACCCACAGTCTGTTAATCCAACTTCGGCTAAGTTATCCATCCATAGCTAATGTTTCATCACAGCCATACTTGTCAGTGAATCCGCCTACCAGTAACTGAGGCTACGCATTAGATGGGTGTTTTAAGAGGCAAATCACACGATTCTCTCAGTCAGTTTGTCAGTCATTAGTCAATGAACCAGTGCGAGTCAACATAATTTTAATCCTTCTTACATGTTCCTGTTAAAGTAGGCCTGTCTCATCACTGCCTTTGCAGTCCACCCAACTGTTTGAATAACTTCAGAGGGGAAAGTTCTTTACATCGTCAGTGTATGTATATAGGTAATATTTTACAAGTTTAAACAGTGGTATCTTGGCAAAGAATAACCTCTGATAGGAAAGTTGTTCACATCGTCAGTGTATGTATATAGGTAATATTTTACAAGTTAAAACAGTGGTATCTTGGCAAAGAATAACCTCTGATAGGAAAGTAGTTCACATCGTTGGCGTATGTATACGGGCAGTACTTAACAACAACAACTGAACAATGCCATCTGTTATCGATATATTTCACTTTGGGTTTTCTACTTACCTACTGTACACGATACCTGTCACTATACGGGATTAGTTAAATAAATCAACAGTCTTAAGTGGACAGTAATATAGACTCATGTCAGCTGTATATGGTACAGGTACGTGGTATGTTTAAATTTACAAAGCTGTTAATTGAAGATTTCATCGACAACTTTAGCCTATAACCATCTAACATCTGTATACTTCATTCTTCAGATCGCCACGATCGATATGGTTGAAATATTGCAGCATCCTTAGCGCTAAGCCACATCCTTAGTTTTATTTTCGCGTAGGGCCTACATCACCAAACTATACACGTGTGTATTATATATACATTATCAGCTCGGCATTTTATATACCTTTCTTTACACGAAAACCCCATCCGGAATAAACACTGTATCGATTAAAGGCGAATGCTTGAACATCAAAGGTTACATGTATGCATCTAGCTGCAATCTACAGAGTTCTCACGAAAAGGCTGTGTGTGTGGTAAAATACAAGTAGCGCCTGTTTACAACAGCTTGCTCTTAATTCATATGTACATAAAATAGGTTTACTCCGGTGTCTCCATGAAGCTAGCAGGTAAACTGTTTAGGCCTTCAGGTGAAAAGATATAGGTACATTCACTGAGTAAACTTGTCTGGCCACTAGTCATTTTATATTAATTCAGGCCCGTAATACAAACTTCCATCCATGGGCCTATTCTACAATAAAGTCTATGCCACATACATATGTAAGATATATTGCCGTATATGCACATTTGTAGGCCTATCTGCCACAAAAAAAGAGCACTGCTCACAACAAAACACCCATAAAGCGTTACTTGCTAATGAATACGAATGAGCGAAGTTAAATATGGAACAAGACACTTACCTGAGAAATACAGATGTTTAATGTGTCAGCTATAAATGCTCGTCCGTATAAGTCAGTTCCCGATGCATTTACAGGTGTATGTCCATATGGCAGTCCCGTAACCACAACGATTCGGATGAAATAAACGTCAGGGAAGTTGCGTTTCCCACCATTGATCTGTATGTCGGTACATATGCCGAAGACGCACGTGTTTGTTGGTTAGCCTACTATAGGGGCCCATCTATATATTAATCAAGACCAATAGCGTATACACGCATCACCTATACTCGGACAACACTAAGCAACATATGTAGCTTAAAGGCATGTACACAACCAGAGCTTGCACACTTCACTGCTTGTGGCGCGTTTTTTGTTTCTGGGTATATAATGCTAGAGAAGAAAGTTTTAAAACACTTTTTGTATAGTAGATCAGGCCTGTGTCCGTGTTACTTAGTCACTCACCCCCGGATGCATGTACCTGTGCGACACACTTAACCTGGAACCTCAGGGGGCTTGCCCTAAAGTATAGCAACCAGGTACGATACAAATACAGTCGTGTAAGGCTGTCCTTTCCACTCTATCAGTGGTCAGTGTACTCTCAGCGGCCCTAGTATCGGTACACACTCACAATTCGTCCCGGCTGTACGCTGTTTTCTCATGTAAATACTTGTATCCCACCTGGGCCGGTGTAGGCCTACTTACAGCTCTACCCCTGTCGTAGCCAGTGACCCTGTCGCCTTCCCGGTACACTTTTATCTTACATGACCGAGTCGCACTTTTTTCAAACTTTTGACACACCAACTAACTAGTGACGAAGTAGAAAGACTGAACTCGCCTTCCTGCATGAAAAACTAGGCCAAGGTGAATTGCCGCGAATGTAGACTTTCTTCTTCTGTCTTTTCTTTCAGATTTACATTCCCAGTACCTCAAATTACATTTTGCATTCGACAACTTATACTTTAAGAGCACAACTGCTTGTCGGCATGCATGGGAAGGCAGGTGGATGCCTGGTGGGGCTTGCGTGCATGCGGGTGGGATTAGGGGTGGGTATTGAGGCTTTTGAAATAAAGTGGCTTGATGTGAACAGTTAAATCGACACGGTAGATCACTGACATGGTGATATTACAGAGAATATTTACTCCGGTCGTCCAGCCATTTTGATGGATTTTGTCCCATGAAGAGAATGACCTGGGTGACGTTCCGAATCTTGTGACTTACCTCTCACAACACCAGACCGAGGGCCTCATGAATCGACTGTCGGATGCAGACTGGCCCAGCGATGGGGTGAAAGAATGATGGAATAATGAATACCTGACCAATGTGTAATTTACTAATTGCATGACTGACACATGGTTAAAAGTTTGGTTATCTGACTGACTGTACTATATACTGGCTGGCTATTTACCGCATTAGATATAAATGGTTATGCCTGTGACTGGCTGGTTGACAAGATTGTCAGGCTGGTCTGACTGACAGACTGGTTGACGTCCTGACGGACTGACTTGCTGACTGGCTGACTGCTGACTGACTGATTGCCGCATTAAATATAAATGGTTGTGCCTGTGACTGGCTGGTTGACGGATTGTCAGGCTGGTCTCACTGACAGACTGGTTGACGTCCTGACTGACTGACTTGCTGACTGGCTGACTGCTGACTGACTGATTGCCGCATTAAATATAAATGGTTGTGCCTGTGACTGGCTGGTTGACGGATTGTCAGGCTGGTCTCACTGACAGACTGGTTGACGTCCTGACTGACTGACTTGCTGACTGGCTGACTGCTGACTGACTGATTGCCGCATTAAATATAAATGGTTGTGCCTGTGACTGACTGGTTGACAGGATTGTCAGGCTGGTCTGACTGACAGACTGGTTGACGTCCTGACTGACTGACTTGCTGACTGGCTGACTGCTGACTGACTGATTGCCGCATTAAATATAAATGGTTGTGCCTCTGACTGGTTTACACCCGGGTGGCTGGTTGACAGGATGTCAGGCTGGCCTAATTGACAGCCTGATTGAGGTACTAACTGGCTGACTTGCTGACTGACTGATTGATTGATTGGCTGACTGACTGACTGCCAGAAACAATGGTTCCTGACTGAAGAATTGATTGATGGTCGGGCTGAAGGGCATTAATGACCTACTGACAAAGCGGATTTACTGGTTAGAGAATTGCTTAGACGAGGCACCCATGCAATCAGTACTGACTAACCCTTATCCTCTTCTGACCAACTCGTTGATCGACCCGCCAGGTCTCTTATGTCTGAATAGCCTGTTAACTGATGGCAAGGAGCCCTGGAATGATTGAATGAATGAATAAATGGATGAGGTTTAAAAGTCACATCAGCAGTACCTTGACGTTTAATACAATATTTTATTAACATTTACTTTTTAACTATTCTTTTGTATCTTTATGACACATTCCTTATGTTATGCACTTTAACATATTCTGTCGTAAATTAGTTTGCCCCGGATTATTAACCCTTAATTACCTGTAGCCCACCTCTGTTAAACTTGTATTTGAAAACTATATATAGCCTTTGCTTACGTCAGTCATTCCACAATGCTGTTGTTTTGTAGTCATTTTCCGCATAATATTGTCCCGCTGTATGTTCGAAGGTGGGAAAATGCACTCACTCACTCAACTCATATGTAGGCCTACGTCCGGGAAATACGGAATGCTGGTAAACGTGGTCATTATCCAGGTGTCACTTACTTGAACAGGTGTTGTATGCAGGCGTCAATTATGAAAAAGACAAAACACTTAATCATTAATTTCATCTACCTGGTATACAGTGTGTAATAATTGCTACCTGATAATAAAGATTACCAGATGTTTTAACAACGGTTCATTATACCCCTACAGGAAGAGTCCTCTCCAAAATGTCCTTAATTGATCGAACTGATAGTTGTCCCATACATGCATGATATCCCTCTACAGCCTCTGTTAATAATGAATAAAGCATTGAGTTCTGCTTACAACTTCAGAGTTTTTAGCAAAAGAAAACTTCTCAAAGATTTCCAGATAATATTGATTAGCCTTATACTTTCACTATCAAAGAGTGGAAACTGAAACAGAACTTTTTTCCTCCACAAATGTTGATGAAATTATGTTTTTGCAAAATTCACTCATGTAATATTATTTTTAAAAACCACAAAGCCAAAATCAGATTTTGAATCTATTATCGTTTTGTTTTACACATCATCTCAGCACATAGTTTTGTATAAAGCTTTAATAACAGTATTTTTCTTTTCAAAATTTTGTCATTTAGTATACACAGAAAATTTTAGATCAAAACACGGAAAAACACCAAAATATATATAAAGTGTTGTTTTTTTTCTACATTTAGTTTCAAAATCAAACCATGAGGGTAGAAAAATATTTGGGATTATTTTGTGATACCTAGTTAAACATGGCCAATACATAAATTTAATAAACGACAGATACGTTTCAAGAATTTCCGAAATAGAGAAGGTGTGAGAGATTTGGCATTTGTTTCAGAGTGCATAGTAGTAACAGCCGAAGTAAGCGATACAGTCAACGAAAGGTGACAAGTTGGAAATTTGACGTAGATGAATTTGTCGATTTTAATGTCGATTGCTATACTTAAGGTGAGTATATAGTTATTGTTGTGATATTGAAATTGTGTCAAATCGTGGTTGCTTGCAATGAACGGAAGCGAGGGTACAGTATGTTATGAGACAATGACGGAAAGTATATGCGGTAATGCAGGAGTTTGGGAATGCACGGATATCTACCTTTGAGGCAGCTATTAAAAAATTAAAAAAATAACTTATAGAAGTGAACAAACAAAGAAACGAAGAAATAATTAAAATAAGAAAAAAAAAACAACAACGAAGAAACACTTGCTGAAGCACATGCAAACATAAAGAAAGAAAACAAAAGAATTAATACATAAGTGAACAAAGTGAACACTCACGCACATAGAAACACGAAAAGTAGTAAAAAGACAATAAACAAAAACATTCAGTGCTTAAGATAAAATGAAAGAATTTAGCTCTAAATAGATCTGTTATTACATGGTTTCTGTTCATGGAATTAAATGTCATCGATTAGTCTTTGTGTTTGTTGTGCATGTTGTTCACCAAATGTTTCAATGTTTGTTATATTGTTGAACTTGATAGCAATGACGATGTTGGTAACGACATGACGTAAAACTCCAATCATACTTATCCGTTCTTTAAATCCCTCCACACGTTTGTGAAAAGGGCACAATATTGCTGTAGTAAATTAACACGTGTCCTCTGTCAAATTGTCGCGGTTGCGTTCAGGAAGAAATTAATGTACCGCTACTTATGTGAACTACAAGACCGTGAAACGCATCTGTGATACAACCACCGACTTTGTCGGCATTCTTGGTTAGATCCTGCTAGGTTAAGCTCGTTGACATCGCTTATTCTTGTCATGGCCTTCTGAGACCCGGTGAATAACATTAGTTTCTTCATGCACGGGAACATCCAGTTGTTACCGGCGTTGACAATGTTTACTCCTGACAGCAGTCATGGCATCCTCAGGTGAGGTAAATAACGTTCATTCTTGACAGTTGAGAGCACTAGCTGTTACCGTAGGTCAAGTTTATGAAGTTCTGCGTGGGAACAGGATAAGATCACAGTATTCTGACAAATTATCGGCACAAAATATACTATATTTATCTGATAGTCGTTTAATGTCATACTCAAGACTTCTTCACCTATACCATTAGCAGTCTACTTAATAATTCGGAGGAAACCGCAGCCAAAACGCCATAAACAATAAGAAGCAGGGGGAATTTAGAAATTCCCTGTCCAAGTCTGGGATTGAACCCACACCTTTTGTGACAGTGGGTGGAAGTTTTACTTTTTGCAGTATAAGAACAGTACTTAAGAACAGACCATCTGGTGGTTTGTTAAATATATTTCAGGTGAAGTTAAGGTATCTTTCTCTCGGACTTGATGAAAAGGATTGAGCATTTGTCTAGTCAGAATTATCTCCCCTTATAAGTACTGACTCCTGCAATAAGTACCTCGAAATTAATTCATTTCTCATGTCATTGTCGCCAACATTATTATAATTACAAATGTGGATTGTATTTCAACGCACTCCATATGGTAATTTTTAAATAAATCTGACCATGGAAAAGAATCAAAATGATATGCACAAGACAATAAAGGTGAAAATTTAAATTGCGTACAAAATATAACAAAAACATGGAAATTTTTGGCTGAATATATAGTGTAGCTAAATGTGGCATTTGAAAAAGTTTCCTTCACCCTAAAACCTGCCCACCATTTTATGCCTGCATATTATATAGGGTGCCAAGAAAATAAACGCATCCATATACATGTAGGCTTATTGGTAGGTGAAACTTCACATGATAAATCAGCTCCGGTAGGGTAATTCTTTCTGTTGCGTGTTATTTTTAACCAGTTACACTTTGAAAAAGCCAGAATTCTAGTAATTAAAAATGAGAAAGTTTATTCAGCGGCGGCACCAGGAGACAAGTGGATGTTCATCTCAGCATCTGGCATCACCATATCATCTGTAAACTCAGCCCCAGATTCCCTCAAAAACGTAGTGGCATGACTGATTATATTTTCTCGATCTGAATCTGTTCCCGATTATGGATTAATTCGTTTTTAGTAACGGATTAATCCGTTAGGTCGACTGAAATGCAATTCGTCATTCCTCGGAGAACACAAAAAGAGAAGGCTTTTTTGAGGGTATTTATTTAATTTTTGGGAGAATAATCCTATATGGATGTTCCATAGCGTGATCTTAACAACAAGCTGAATCCAGTCCTCATCCTAGGCGTTCTGTCACAACGTTCTCTTTAATTCAGGCCAAAAGTGGATCGCTCTATACTACAGCAGTCTGCAAATATCAAACGTCGTGATATATCACAAAGACAAGATATCCTGTCATTCGACTGGCTCAATCATGATGCACAGAACACACAAAAGACATTTCAGCAGTAGTCCTTCTTTAAAGGCCCTGGATCCAAAACACGATCTACATGTATCAACCGCCGTACGTGGAAAGGTCTTCCAGCAACTTGCGAATGGTCGTGGGTTTCCGCCGGGATCTGACCGGTTTCCTCCCACCATAATGCTGGCCGCCGTCGTGTAAGTGAAATATTCTTAAGTACGGCGTAAAACACCAATGAAATTAAAATATCAATAAATAAATAACATGTATCAACCTATTTACGAATGGACTTCTGCTGGGGCCTGTGCCACAAACTTATGCATCGCTGCCTCAAGCGCATTTTCCATGGTGACATATGTTGTCATAGATATTTCGCCAGGCGCTGTTTGTGACTGCTAAATTCGTAGAACGGGTCCCCAGGCACTGAGGAGACATATTCAGCCTGTACTGCATGCACACCAGCATCTCTGAACTGATTCCCTTTGAAGACACATATATAACAGGCTATTTAACTTAGGAACTTCTATTACTGCACTAGACGGTTGTACTGTGACATGAATCCCTTTAATTAAATACTAGGCCAGCATGTATAGAAGGTCAAAAGTTCTCGTCCACGTCAGGCACGGCAGATCCAGGATCAGTATTGGGTCGGGTCAACCCCAAGGCCTTAAAAAAGAGGAAGTTATAACTTCCTCCCTTGGCGTTCAACATTAATGGGATAATGCCACGACTGGTTGACCCGTAACAGTAGAATGGCTCGGGCAGGGGCTTACTTGCCTTCAGTATGTCGTCTCAGTGAAGCAGTACTAGATAAAAGAGCAGTGGAAATCCGTCCTGCAACAAGGAGGCACATTACATGCACTCTAAGGACTTCTTCGTCGTCATATGATTGAAAAAGTTGTTAAGTACGACGTTAAACCCTAAGCGCTCACTCACTCACTCGAGAGTTCTCGAACCTTCACACATGCCTCAACATCAAGATATTTATTTATTTATTTATTTATTTATTTATTTATTTATTTATTTATGTATTTATTTGATTGGTGTTTTACGCCGTACTCAAGAATATTTCACTTATAGTGTGTCCAGTATTATGGTGGGTGGAAACCGGGCAGAGCCCGGAGGAAACCCACGACCATCGGCAGGTTGCCTTCACACGTACGGTCGGAGAGGAAGCCAGCCTGAGCTGGACTTGAACTTACAGCGACTGCTGGGTCATCACGCTGCGCTAACCAATTGAGTCACAGAGGCCCCACATCAAGGTATTGACAGTTCCTTAACCTGTTTATACATCCAAACTGCATGTGTTAATACAGCCAAAAAACAAAGGATGTTAATTGTTGTACCGGCATAGGCATATGGAATGATATTTTTTAAACTGAGAAGTATACCTAATATGTAGATATAATCTGCTTTTATATATAGGCCTGCTTACATCTAACTGATCTTGCAGTATGCATATAACCCACCTTACGTGGCAGTGCAGAAAAAACAGTGAGCCCATGTATACAATGTTGATAGGCCCAGGTTAAGTTCATGACGGAACTTTACACTCCGTGTGGGCCCTATATCAATCTGTATACTGTTAACATTTATTCTTCACAATCCTACTAAGATTACTACAAAGATTTAAATACGTGTGTAATTAAAGCAGTTATGGTAGTCCTCAAACTAATGCCGCTAATTAATTTTCAGAATTTTAAATAGCTAAATAAAAATAGTTAATAAACCTTAATTACTGATATAGGCCTACCTAGCCCTACCAAAGAGTTACGTCTGGAGGGTACTATTTTTATTACTAGAATATTGCCTACATGGTTAAATGAACGAATCTAAAAGAGGACCTATAACAGAAGAAGAATTAAGAATCCTGGGATAAACTTTCTCCTAATTTATTTCAAGTTTGTATTCATTTATTCGTCCATCTCCTAAAACCGGAAGTGCGTGGTAAGTCGCGACTGCTGGAGTTGACCCCAAGCCTGCAGTCCTCCGTTCATTACGGCTGTACAGTACCCTACATAGGAAATGTGTAAACAACGCACGACATGCGGGTCAGCCGTATAGACCTACATAGTGCAGTAACGGTCGTCTTTGTACTTGCTGAGGAGTATGTGATTCGGTAATGGATGGACATTTCTCCGCTTTTGATAAGCAGACAGACAGAAAGTGACAATACCCTGCTGAAAGGAAAGAATCGTGAAAAGTACCCTAATTTATCAAGTGTTGTTGTTGTATAAATTTGTCGAACACATTATCTTGTAATTTGCCATAATTACAAGTGCCCAATAGATACCCAAATGTTTCTTTCCCTACCTATCCTTCCACCTTCCACAAGCAAAATACTGTCTCTCTGATGTCTGCAGTTAAGAAGTTCAATGCTGTTTTCAATACTACAAGTAACTAGGTTGATTAAAAAATCGTGACAATGCTTGACCATTAGCACTGATTGTTGATAGGTTATAAATCGAGTTTGTTGTGTGGCAAAAACAGTCAGCTCTTACTGGAGAAACACAGTTGCATGACTTAATTATACAATTACTGTGTAGAAAGGTTTACATACGGTCTTTAGCTGCAGTGCTACTACTGCCATTTAATTTTATGGAACATATACGTATTTGGAGCCTTTTCAGGGAGACCCTAATCTGAATGAAAGCGAATCACAGAAGATATAGTTTTGTATGATGAATGTTTCCTTACCACAAGAAAATGAATGACATATTGATGTTACCTTTTGAACATTTTACCCTACATCACATCTTAGGAACAAGAGGAAGTCTGGGTACTGGGTATGTAGAATGACAATAATAGGTCTGTTAAATAGAGTGACACTGGGTTGGGGTGTAGGGGACGGGTAAGTATTAATCCATAGGCGAAAGTCACGAGGGGACTGTGTAAACCTAATAGTTGGTTGTAGTGGTAATGACTAACTACTTTGACATCTTTTGGAATTGTCAAGCCTGCTTATTTTTAACTGTTTTAACTGAGCTGTCGTTTATCACTTGGGAAATCTCAGTTTGTAATTGTTTTCAACAGGTAAAATATACTGCAGTATCCATGACTACAGTACTCTAGAAAAGATTACAGCTCATCTGGTCAAAACGTCCTGTAGTACTTTCAGACATGCATTCATGGCGCAGTTGATTCCTAACTGAAAGCCCATTCATGGCGTCCATCTTCAAAAAACCCAAGCTCTCTGAGGTGCCAAACTGTGAGTTAAGGAATGACCTTGAGGGGGAAGAAAGTGGACAGAGAGATAGATGTACTCCAAGCCAGGATAGTGGCAGTGACAGGAAACTGGTCAGCATGGATGAGGAGTATTTCAGCAGCTACTCTCAAGTGGACATCCATGAATGTATGATTGCTGATGTGGTCAGGACCAGAACCTACAGGTGAGGTCAGCTCTCTAACCCTTCTGGCTGAGTGGTAAAGGGTGTCTTACAGACGTCACCACAGTGTTCAAAAGCCCACCACAGTGTTCAAAAGCACACCACAGAATTCAAGCATTTGAGGCCATTTAACTTTCATTACAATAATGTAGAAAGAGAAATGTAAGTATTCTTACTCATGGTTTTCAGTTGCCTGCCTGATGAATGTTACTTTACCTTTTAAATTTCATTTGAATTAAGACCAAGAGGGAAGGTCAGGTCGCTTTGAGTGAGATGTCTTAATTTTTCCATCCTCAGCTTTACTTCCTTCTGCATTGAACCTAAGGGGCCTCCGTGGCTCAGTCGGTTAAAGCGCTAGCGCAGCGTGATGACCCAGGAGTCTCTCACCAATGCAGTCACTGTGAGTTCAAGTCCAGCTCATGCTGGCGGCCGTATGTGAGAAGGTCTGGCAGCTACCGGGCGGATGGTCGTGGGTTTCCCCCAGGCTCTGCCCGGTTTCTACCCACCATAATGCTGGCCGCCGTCGTATAAGTGAAATATTCTTGAGTACGGCGTAAAACACCAATCCAAAAAAAAAAAAAAAAAAAAAAAAAAACTGCATTGAACCTTTAGCAATGGCACTAGATATAACAAGCCCTATACACTTGTACCTGTTTGCAGTGACTGGGAGTATGGTATGGCACAAAACACAAAAAGGGAAGTAATAGATTTACTCATGTATAAATTTATCCATCAATAAATATCCTTGATAATGCAGATATAGTGGCAAATTAAATGCTTGCGAAAATATATCTATATTGTAGATACATATATCATTTTAATATGAATGAATTGACCCTTGCATGCATTCAGTTTACTGGTAGTAGTGAAGAAGTATTAAAAGGCATGTCCTCTCAGATTTTGACTTTGTGGAGATGCCTTTACTTCCTCATTATTAATATTACTGGACTATGACTAATCATAACACAGTAAATTACAAAGTGTGATTATCATGACTCTATACTGTGTAACACTCCTTTACATTAGTGTCTTTAAGTTACATCTTCAAAAGTAAGAAAAGTCTGTTTACACCATACTTGTACACTTAGCCTATTCACACATGCATGGCACATCATCAGTAACATTATGTGTGATGTCATATGGAAATTCTTTGATCAAATGTCCTAGGTGGAAATTAACTATTTAGAGCACTATAAAAAAAGTCCACTGCATAACTAGACAATGCTCTACACATGATTGTTTTTGCTTCAACAAATGTGGTTAGTTTTTGTGGATGAATGGGGAGTGAACGACCACCTTTCACCAATTACCTTACAACCCAGTTGACTTGGGAGTTGCGTTTGAGTCTGTCACCTTATTGGTAAAGGTCCGATCAACGTTGGGAAATACAGGACGTTAAATTAATTATCAAGCAACGCCTTGTTACATAGAGGAACTATATTCTTGATTTTAAAAAGAAAAACCAAAAAAAACCAAAAAAAAAACCAATAATCGAATAAATACATCAAAGGTGACACTTATATTCTATACTAGCTATTGAATTTGTAGTTCCTGTTTTCAGAAAAATATTGAAGGTGTCTGTAACAATAATGCGATGTAGTTCAATGGACAGAACGTCACAGAAAAGAAGAAAGAAATAAGTTACCCTAATTCTTCAAGCGGCTCTGCAACTTATATTGTGAAAGATTCCTAGAGAACTATGGGGTGTAAAGAAATAATTTGTACAGTTTAATGAGGCTTGCATCTTTCATGACACAAACAAATCATTTTAGCATCATTTTCATCATAACTATATGCATAAATTACACTGGAAAAAGAGCTTTAATGGTTGAAAAGGTTGAAGATTTACAGTATGTGATTGTTGTTGAGGCAGTTGTCTCTCACCTGATGCTGTATTAAGCTTTCAACCTTTCCATTCCAGGTGGGCCATGTTAAAGAACTATGAAATATTACATGGAAAACTGGTGGCAGATGTGGGATCTGGCACAGGGATACTCAGTTTATTTGCTGTACAGGCAGGTGCTAAGCAAGTTTACGCCATTGAAGCGAGTAAAATGGCCAGTCAGTTGCCCGCCATCACAACTGAAAATAAAATTGAGGAGCGTATCTCGGTTATTCATGGGAAAGTAGAGGACATTGTGTTGCCCGAATGTGTCGATGTGATAATCAGTGAATGGATGGGCTATTTCTTGCTATATGAATCCATGTTGAATAGTGTTATTCAGGCAAGAGATCGCTGGTTGAAACCAGGTGGAATTATGATGCCTTCTGTTGCCACGTTATATCTGGCTCCTGTGTCGGATGAAGATTATGAAGACAAAATCTCCTTCTGGAAAGATGAGGTGACAAAACTTTACAAAGTTTCCTTGGCAACGATGATACCATTAGTTAAAAAGCAGATGTCCAAAACTGTTGTGGTAAAAACAGTTTCAGCCGAAAGCATACAATCTCACGCGGAGATCATTTCACAGTTTGACCTTAAAACTGTGACAGAGAAGGATTTGAAGATGATCCACAAAAAATTCTCATTCTCCTGTTTTGGACATTCGGTTCTTCATGGTCTTGTGGCTTGGTTTGACGTGGGGTTTCCTCAGGATATAAAGCTGACTACTTCACCATTTAAGGATGAGACTCACTGGGAGCAGTGTGTGATGTACTGGGATCAACCAATCACTGTTGAGCAGGACACTATGATAAAGGGCTCCATTTCTATATCACCCAATCAAAACAGACCACGTTTCCTTGACATTCAGCTGACGTATAAAGTGGGTGATCATCCACAACAGAGCAAGCATTATTACATGGCAGATGATTTATCTTGAAGCTTTATGTAAGACCGCACAGTGTAACCCACTGTCAAGACTTCATCAAGTTCTTGTGGTGATTCAGCAATTAAATCCATATGTATATTCCATGTAATTGAATGTTTTCTTTTTGGTTTCATTTTTGGACTGTAACAGAATGCAGGTACTATTAAGCAGTTTTACATGAGGGAACCAAGCATAATGGCTAATAACCGAACTTTATTGGCTGAAATGGGATGGCAGAATACGTGTCGTTTCATGGTAACCCCCCAGAAATCTGATTTTATACCTCAGTCTAATTACACCATGTACAGAATTGTCTGGTACATATGCATGTTCTCCAGAAAAAAATGTTCCAACTAACTGTTATTTTGCATGTTGTTTTTTACTTTGTTGTTGTTTAATATGACATATTATGGTAATTTGTGGAGCTCTGTTTATTTGATTGATTTATTTGATTTGGTGTTTTACTCAGTATTCATGAATATTTCACTTATATGAAATTTGGTGCGGAACCCACAACCATCCGCAGGCTGCTGGTAAATGTACATGTACGCGCATATGGCCGTGAGAAAGCGAACATGAGCTTGACTTGAACTTGATTCAGCAGCATTTGTGAGAGGCTTCGGGGTCATTGCGCTGCACTGGCACACTAACCACTTCTGCCACGCAGGCCACTGTGAAGCTCTAGATAATGTTGGTACTGAAGCTGGAATTAAAAGGAATACATTTTGTAAAGTTCTATCATCGATCCCTGGCTGTGTGCAGCAGATCACTCCATCCATGTATTTACGTATTGAGACTATTAAGACTTTTTGCGTTCATGTTTTGACATATAACTGGTGAAAGATCTTCACAAAATTCTCATACATAAATCGTGGTCATGTCAACACAGTTTTGTATTGCAGTCGCATTTTTGAGCGTGGCAGCAAACGTCAATCAAATAAATACATAAATAAATTTGGTCATCTGACCCACTGTGTTGGTTGAGTTACTGCCTAGGATGAGGAATTTTTCCAGATTTCTCTCTCTCCACTGTTCTTCACAGAAATGGGTGCAATAAACGGTCAGTTGCCTTCCTAGGTCCAGTGAAGTGAACTTCCATATCGTCTGTTAAGAGATCATTTGTTATCCATAAATATGACATTCATACTGAGCTCTCTGGAGGTAAAAATGTGTCACGGACGCATTTATCAGTTATTTACCTAAGGTTGATCGTTCACTCTGGCCAACCTGATTTCCCCATCGATTAAAATGACTGTCTTATAAGTGAAATATTCTTGAGAACAGTAATCATCAGTCAGTCAATCATTCAGCCAAACATGTACAGGTAAGTTGATATGCTGCCTTTTCTCGGTATTTCACATGTGCTACCTGATGCTTTTATCTTTAGTTCACGTGATATCTCTTGGAATAAGTTGAAGCAAGGAGATAACATTAGATAAAACAGAAAGCAGGCACTGCCTGCTAAATCCTGCCAAATTTACTGCACCGCTTAACTTCAGAATGTCAGGTGATTTCCTTGGAGTCTGGTTTCCTCCAGCCCTAAACCTGATCAGATGGATCAGTACTTGACAAAGTGTGGTAGTTTCCTTTGTAGAGTTTGCTGTCCACCAGCCTTTAACCTAATCGGGTAAGTCGGTACCTGACCAGGTGTGGTAGTTTCCTGTATAGAGCCTACTTTTGCTTCATCCTTAAACCTGATCAGGTGAGTCAGTACCTGACAAGGTATGGTGGTTTCCTTTATAGAGCCTGCTTTCCTCCAGCCTTAAACCTGCTCAGCTGAGTCATGTACCTGACAAGGTGTGGTGGTTTCCTTTGAGCCTACTTTCCTCCAGCCTTAAACCTGATCAGCTGTGTCATGTACTTGACAAGGTGTGGTGGTTTCCTTTATAGAGCCTACTTTCCTCCAGCCTTAAACCTGATCAGCTGAATCATGTACCTGAGACTGTGTTGTGGTTTTCTTTGAGCCTGCTTTCCTCCAGCCTTAAACCTGCTCAGCTGAATCATGTACCTGACAAGGTGTGGTGGTTTCCTTTGAGCCTACTTTCCTCCAGCCTTAAACCTGATCAGCTGAATCATGTACCTGACAAGGTGTGGTGGTTTCCTTTGAGCCTGCTTTCCTCCAGCCTTAAACCTGATCAGCTGTTTCATGTACCTGAGAAGGTGTGGTGGTTTCCTTTGAGCCTACTTTCCTCCAGCCTTAAACCTGATCAGCTGAATCATGTACCTGAGACGGTGTTGTGGTTTCCTTTGAGCCTGCTTTCCTCCAGCCTTAAACCTGCTCAGCTGAATCATGTACCTGAGAACGTGTGGTAATTTCCTTTGAGCCTGCTTTCCTCCAGCCTTAAACCTGCTCAGCTGAGTCATGTACCTGAGAAAGTGTGGTAGTTTCCTTTGAGCCTACTTTCCTCCAGCATTAAATCTGATCAGCTGAATCATGTACCTGACAAGATGTGGTGGTTTCCTTTGAGCCTACTTTCCTCTAGCCTTAAACCTGCTCAGCTGTGTCATGTACCTGACAAGGTGTGGTGGTTTCCTTTGAGCCTACTTTCCTCAGCCTTAAACCTGATCAGCTGTGTCATGTACCTGAGACGGTGTTGTGGTTTCCTTTGAGCCTACTTTCCTCCAGTCTTAAACCTGCTCAGCTGAGTCATGTACCTGACAAGGTGTGGTGGTTTCCCTTGAGCCTACTTTCCTCCAGCCTTAAACCTAATCAGCTGTGTCATGTACCTGACAAGGTGTGGTGGTTTCCTTTGAGCCTACTTTCCTCAGCCTTAAACCTGATCAGCTGTGTCATGTACCTGACAAGGTGTGGTGGTTTCCTTTGAGCCTACTTTCCTCCAGCCTTAAACCTGCTCAGCTGAGTCATGTACCTGACAAGGTGTGGTGGTTTCCCTTGAGCCTACTTTCCTCCAGCCTTAAACCTGCTCAGCTGAATCATGTACCTGACAAGGTGTGGTGGTTTCCTTTGAGCCTACTTTCCTCCAGCCTTAAACCTGATCAGCTGAATCATGTACCTGACAAGGTGTGGTGGTTTTCTTTGAGCCTACTTTCCTCCAGCCTTAAACCTGCTCAGCTGAATCATGTACCTGACAAGGTGTGGTGGTTTCCTTATAGCACTGTGCCAGTGCTTTGAGCCTTTCAAAATGATATACTACTTGAGACATGCATTGTTGTGAATATGGCTGAGCAGCCCTGGAATACAGACCTGGGTCCCATTGCTCCAAGTAAAAACTGGCATTATGTCATGTTTTTATATATTATCTCTCCTTACATATGTAATTTAGTTGTGATTTTGAATGTGTAATTTATCAGTCATAACAAAATTAGTGATCAAATTTACCGGCAATCTATGACCTGGACATGAACTTGATAAATGTGAAGAAAAACTGTTGTCACAATCCTGCTTAGTCAACCTTGTTACTGTCATGTTTCCACTTCAGTAGAGTTGTGTTTGTATTATGGACTGGATCACTAACTCCAACAGAACACTGCCCAGATAATATTTATGTATTTCTTGTTGTTCAGTGTGAGCAGTTTGCTGGGTCTCCTACAAGGCCAGGTTAAATGATATCATGGGCCTGACTAGTTCCTTTTCCATAATAAGGAGGGGGTGGGGATTGGCAGGGGTGAGGGGGGAGCAGGTTTGTGCCACGAGCATTGTGTGTGCCCTGTGATTGGCATATTTGTCATCTACAAAGAAGGTCTATTCATAGGCGTCAGAATACCAGCTTGGCATACACAGATAGACTTATCACGCTGATTGTAGTCACTCAATACACCATGGTTCATAAAGCAGAATAAAGTGTTGATGAAGTCTTTGTGCTGTGCCCAAATCAACACCATGATAGGCCTCCTGCCAAAAATCACCACCATCTATCTACTTATACCAACTTACTGTAGTCGATACTTGTACATGTATGTACATATGACCTGCTGTATAGCAGAGCTGACCTTCGTTTTCATCACAGACTGCTGGAATTTTTACCCAAAGACCATGGAGTCCAGGGCACATACAAGTAAGGCCATAATAATCTGGAATGAAATCCAGATTTCACTGGGCACAGTAAGTTGGCATTAGTTGTTTGACTGAAAGAAAAAATCAGTTAGTATTGTCTGTTATAGTAGAATTGAAGGAGTAATATTTGTATGGCGGCTACACTATTATAACTGTACAACTGGTAGAACATCGTTTTAGGCAACGGTTCACTGATGTGCACTGTTGTATCATCCTGTATAGGCTAAACTTTTGTATGTACCCATTGTTGTCTGAGAATGGTTACTAATACAAAAGCCATTCCAAAATCTAGGAGAATTTCCTTACCATGAGGCCTTCTTAGAGTACTTCTATATGTACATCAAATATTTTGTCTGTATTACCTTGCAATCAGAGTTTTGTCCTGAGTCACACTGAGAACAGCAGATTTATTTATTTGATTGGTGTTTTACGCCATACTCCACCAGGAATATTTCGCTTATACGACGATGGCCAGCATCATGGTGGGAGGAAACCGGACTGAGCCTGAGGGAAACCCACAACACATGGAGAACATTAGAGTTAATGTGTGTATATATAGTACTACTGGTCAACTGACCAGGGCTAAGGTGAGATTACATTCCTACTTATGATGTTCACCAATCTGTATACTGCATACATATACCTGTGTGGACATGTAGTATGGGCGAACACAAAGGTGTTTGTACAAGGTTAAGATAGGGGAACATCTAGTGTAGAACATTTAACCAGTAAAGTAATTTGTTTGTTTGAAGCAAATTTTATGTGTGGTTGCATGAACATGGCCTTGTAGAGTTTTTGGTTTTACTTTTCAAGTGTAACCTGATGACACAGGCCTATCATTACTGGTTTTTCTTTTCACTTGTAACCTGATGACACAGGCCAGTCATTATTGGTTTTTCTTTTCACTTGTAACCTGATGACACAGGCCTGTTGTTACTGATTTTTCTTTTCACTTGTAACCTGATGACACAGGCCTGTCATTACTGGTTTTTCTTTTCACTTTTAACCTGATGACACAGGCCTGTCATTACTGGAATTTCTTTTCACTTGTAACCTGATGACACAGGCCTGTCATTACTGGTTTTTCTTTTCACTTTTAACCTGATGACACAAGCCTGTCATTACTGGAATTTCTTTTCACTTGTAACCTGATAACACAGGCCTGTTGTTACTGGTTTTTCTTTTCACTTGTAACCTGATGACACAGGCCTGTTGTTAGTGGTTTTTCTTTTCACTTGTAACCTGATGACACAGGCCTGTTGTTACTGGTTTTTCTTTTCACCTGTAACCTGATGACACAGGCCTGTTGTTACTGGTTTTTCTTTTCACCTGTAACCTGATGACACAGGCCTGTTGTTACTGGTTTTTCTTTTCACCTGTAACCTGATGACACAGGCCTGTTGTTACTGGTTTTTCTTTTCACTTGTAACCTGATGACACAGGCCTGTTGTTACTGGTTTTTCTTTTCACTTGTAACCGGATGACATAGGCCTGTTGTTACTGGTTTTTCTTTTCACTTGTAACCTGATGACACAGGCCTGTTGTTACTGGTTTTTCTTTTCACTTGTAACCTGATGACACAGGCCTGTTGTTACTGGTTTTTCTTTTCACTTGTAACCTGATGACATAGGCCTGTTGTTACTGGTTTTTCTTTTCACTTGTAACCTGATGACATAGGCCTATCATTATTTTAATGTAATAGCTAGTTATATGTATTTGTATTTTACTTATTTATATATTTGATCAGTGTTTACACCGTACTCAAGAATATTTCATTTATACGATGGTGACCAGCATTATAGGGGGAGGAAACAGGGGGTTGTATATTACTGCTTAACTATAGTAATATATCAGTTTTATGCATTTGAACACAATTAAAGCTTTGTAACTTTTGGGACGCTATACACTGTATGTGGAAAACACGTATGTCTCATTGGGCATGCTATTTTTACATTTGAGATAGAATTAATGCAACAATATGCATGTATTTCTCCTGCTGCATTAATTTCAAAAGAAACCTGGTACACAGTATGTATATCTTGGTACGTACATGTACTCATGTTCTTGTTTTTAGCCAGCTCATGGACAATTGGATTAGGCCATTCTTTCTGATTTCTGGCTGACCCCATAAAGCGTGAGTTAATCTCTTATTCTTGCAATCTGTTAATCCATCAGTAACTTGTAAACGTTCCAGCTGACCTCAGTGTGCACATATTTAAACCCTGATCATGACAATTTCTTTATTGTTCAGTGATCATAAAACTGGCGTAGCAAGTACCTATATAAATGTACTGGTACACTCAATCTATAATGTGTTTTTTTTTAATTTATTTCATCAGTTCTATAACAAAAAACTCTGTGGATTTTATAGGGATTAGTTAACAATTGTGGAGATTGCTCATTTTATCAGTTGATTTCTCTGTTTTATTTAACAACAGTTTCCTGTTTACTAATGTTTAGTAAATAACTGTAATAACTGTTAAACTTACACGTACAAAATTCCTTGAATTGTGCCTCAGCTGACATGTATGTCATTTTGCTGCTGACTTAAACCTTTCCCCCTTCTTATCAACATGGTAAAACAGTCTCATTAATTTGTTAGTGATAAATTAGTCAGTGTTCCAATGTGTCCATTTGTGTACTCAGTGCACTGATGAGCCCTGGAGATGACTGGTGGATTTTACCAGCACATATAAACCCTTGTTACATGTAGCTTGACTGGTCATGTAGGTGTACATACAGTTTATAACTTGACTGCAATATGCCAACGGCAAAAACTGAAAAGATGCTAATTTCTCTACAAATCTTGTTTTAAACAATTTAAATTGCAGATTTGTAAAACAAGCACCAGTTTACTTTATGATTTTATAATTTTAATAATAAAACCCAACAAACTATGTAATCTTACATTCACGTATAACTTTGCCTTGCATTTGATTTACTTATTTAATCGTTTATTTTATGGGTGTATTATGCTATTTTCAAGAAAATTCACTTGTGGCTTAATATTATATTATACGTTAATACCAGCAGTTATCACAGAGAAATTAAACACACATTTTTCTGAAACCTAAAGAACTTATATGGTGCAGTACTGTTTATGATTAGTGAGATGGGATAGGTCTGATTCTTATCTTGGTACCCTTATCTCCACGCCAATGTGCACAGATTCTCAAGGGATGAAGGGGGATAACTCCTGCAGACAGCAGTGACAAGTCTCCCCTCTGTGATCAGCATAACTTGATCTCATCATGTCTTACTCCACTGCAAAAGGGAAGCAAAAGGTAAGTCATGTAAATGGTTTAAAGTTAGTTGGTGTATATGCCTTCAGGTTCACTTAATATATGACAGGATATTGCAAGCTTTTTTTTTAAAATCTATTTCATTAATTTTGATAATCTCCAACATCCAAAATGAATATTTTATTCATTTACTAATTAGATGTTCATCCAAAAATGACATTTTTATCTTTCTCTAGTTTTATGTCTGGCTCCATATGGAGATATCTTGTATGGATATATGAGGATGAGTTTAGACCACATATTTGCATATTGTTTTTCCACAGTAGATACTTTGAGCACCATCTTGCTCAGCTGATTTCGCAATACATATATATTTTTGTTCATGTTTTTAATGTATATTTTGTGAAGACTGCCTGTGTAGGCTTATGTGTACTTATTTTCTATGCTGTGGTTATGTAATCAGTTCTTGCAATGCTAGTATGTAATATTTTTAAAACAATATCCAGGGGCCTCCGTGGCTCAGTTGAGGCCTCTTAACAAAGTAGTCGTTGTGAGTTCAAGTCCAGCTCATACTCGCTTCCTCTCCAGCCGTAAGTGGGAAGGTTTGCCAGCAACCTGCGGATGGTCATGAGTTCCCCCGCTGGGCTCTGCCCGGTTTCCTTCCACCATAACGCTGGCCGCCGTCGTATAAGTGAAATATTCTTAAGTACAGTGTAAAACATCAATCAAATAAAATAAATAAATAAAACAAAATCCCTCCCTTTGTTATTCATTATGACATAATTTAGACGTTTATGCCTTTTTTTGTTTTTTCTCAACATTCTACATGACCTTTAATCTCTTATTGCCTTGCACTGTTACAAATATGATATTGTTATTATTACCCCAAATTTCCTTTGTGCTTGGATCAGTCTGGCCTAGTGTTCAAGGGTCCCATGTCGTACATCCCCCGCCTGATAGGGAAGAAGGCTGTACCATCTCCATCCAGGGTGGAACTATGGAAGACTCAGATGGGACTGGACGGTGAGCTTCAGCTTCTCAAGATTATATATCTTCTTTTTATTCATTTTGTAATTACTTTAATTAGAAACTGATGTTTTACACAGGGCTAAAGAGTTTTTCATTTGTACAACAGCAAACAGGTTATATATGGATGTAGAAAACTATAACAGCAAGAACACCTTCTCTCCAGGTACTTGTAGTAGATTTGTTTTGTTTATTGTTTGTGGAGGAAACCCAAGTGCCAACTACATGTAGGAAGCCATCGATCTCTGGCAGTTTATGCTGGGAAGCGTACGATCGCATCAAGATGGCAGCAGGGAGTGGATCAGGGTCTGAGTGTGATGGCCGGACCGTGTGTGTTTGGCTGGGCAATGCTGGCCTATGTTCCGGCTGTGTATGGCTGGGTCATGCTGGCCTAGGGTCCGGTTGAGTATGGTTTTAGTCATGCTGGCCTAGGGTCCGGCTGTGTATGGTTGGGTCATGCCTGCCTGGGGTCTGACTGTGTATGGTTGGGTCATGCTGGCCGAGGGTCCGGCTGTGTATGGTTGGGTCATGCTGGCCTAGGGTTCGGCTGTGTATGGTTGGGTCATGCTGGCCTAGGGTCCGGCTGTGTATGAATGGGTCATGCTGGCCTAGGGTCCGGCTGAGTATGGTTTTAGTCATGCTGGCCTAGGGTCCGGCTGTGTATGGTTGGGTCATGCTGGCCTAGGGTCCGGCTGTGTATGGTTTTAGTCATGCTGGCCTAGGGTGTGGCTGTGTATGTTTGGGTCTTGCTGGCTTAGGATCTGGCTGTGTATGGTTGGGTCATGCTGGCCTAGGGTCTGGCTGTGTATGGTTGGGTCATGCTGGCTTAGGGTCCGGCTATGTATGGTTGGGTCATGCTGGCCCAGGGTCTGGCTATGGTTGGGTCATGCTGGCCTAGGGTCCGGCTGTGTATGGTTGGGTCATGCTGGCCTAGGGTCCGGCTGTGTATGGTTGGGTCATGCCTGCCTGGGGTCTGGCTGTGTATGGTTGGGTCACGCTGGCCTAGGATGTGGCTGTGTATGGTTGGGTCATGCTGGCCTAGGGTCCGGCTGTGTATGGTTGGGTCATGCTGGCCTAGGGTTCGGCTGTGTATGGTTGGGTCATGCTGGCCTAGGGTTCGGCTGTGTATGGTTGGGTCATGCCTGCCTGGGGTCCGGCTGTGTATGGTTGGGTCATGCTAGCCTAGGGTCCGGCTGTGTATGGTTGGGTCATGCTGGCCTAGGATCTGGCCATGTATGGTTGGGTCATGCTGGCCCAGGGTCTGGCTGTGTATGGTTGGGTCATGCTGGCCTAGGGTCTGGCCATGTATGGTTGGGTCATGCTGGCCTAGGGTCTGGCTGTGTATGGTTGGGTCATGCTGGCCTAGGGTCTGGCTGTGTATGGTTGGGTCTTGCTGGCCTAGGGTGTGGCTGTGTATGGTTGGGTCATGCTGGCCTAGGATCTGGCTGTGTATGGTTGGGTTATGCTGGCCTAGGGTGTGGCTGTGTGTGGTTGGGTCATGCTGGCCTAGGATCTGGCTGTGTATGGTTGGGCCATGCTGGCCTAGGATCTGGCTGTGTATGGTTGGGTCATGCTGGCCTAGGATGTGGCTGTGTATGGTTGGCCCATGCTGGCCTAGGATGTGGCTGTGTATGGTTGGGTCATGCTGGCCCAGGGTCTGGCTGTGTATGGTTGGGTCATGCTGGCCTAGGGTCTGGCCATGTATGGTTGGGTCATGCTGGCCTAGGTTCTGGCTGTGTATGGTTGGGTCATGCTGGCCTAGGATCTGGCTGTGTATGGTTGGGTCATGCTGGCCTAGGGTCTGGCTGTGTATGGTTGGGTCTTGCTGGCCTAGGGTGTGGCTGTGTATGGTTGGGTCATGCTGGCCTAGGATCTGGCTGTGTATGGTTGGGTTATGCTGGCCTAGGGTGTGGCTGTGTGTGGTTGGGTCATGCTGGCCTAGGATCTGGCTGTGTATGGTTGGGCCATGCTGGCCTAGGATCTGGCTGTGTATGGTTGGGTCATGCTGGCCTAGGATGTGGCTGTGTATGGTTGGCCCATGCTGGCCTAGGATGTGGCTGTGTATGGTTGGGTCATGCTGGCCCAGGGTCTGGCTGTGTATGGTTGGGTCATGCTGGCCTAGGGTCTGGCCATGTATGGTTGGGTCATGCTGGCCTAGGTTCTGGCTGTGTATGGTTGGGTCATGCTGGCCTAGGATCTGGCTGTGTATGGTTGGGTCATGCTGGCCTAGGGTCTGGCTGTGTATGGTTGGGTCTTGCTGGCCTAGGGTGTGGCTGTGTATGGTTGGGTCATGCTGGCCTAGGATCTGGCTGTGTATGGTTGGGTTATGCTGGCCTAGGGTGTGGCTGTGTGTGGTTGGGTCATGCTGGCCTAGGATCTGGCTGTGTATGGTTGGGCCATGCTGGCCTAGGATCTGGCTGTGTATGGTTGGGTCATGCTGGCCTAGGATGTGGCTGTGTATGGTTGGCCCATGCTGGACTAGGTTCTGGCTGTGTATGGTTGGGTCATGCTGGACTAGGTTCTGGCTGTGTATGGTTGGGTCATGCTGGCCTAGGGTCCGGCTGTGTGTGGTTGGGTCATGCTGGCCTAGGATCTGGCTGTGTATGGTTGGGCCATGCTGGCCTAGGATCTGGCTGTGTATGGTTGGGTCATGCTGGCCTAGGATCTGGCTGTGTATGGTTGGGCCATGCTGGCCTAGGGTCTGGCTGTGTATGGTTGGGTCATGCTGGCCTAGGGTCCGGCTGTGCTGTAAGCGGGCGCCAGTGAACTTCATGCGAGACTGCACAACTGTTGATCTTGGGGCCTTGGAGACCATAAACCACTGACAGCACTCATGTGCGTACTCTTGAGTTCATAGAAGACCACTTGTCTTTAATACACCAATATGGTGAGCATAGCTGTACTTATCCTTTACATGTTGGAATCATGTAATTATCATAGTTTGCCAAATGTTGCTGGTTATATTCAGTCATTGTGGTTTAATTCTTCCATCCATGGTATTAGTATAGCTAACAAGTACGGTATATGCATTCTTAAAAATGACATATATTTCATTATAAAGATTTGCATGTGAACTTGAGACAGTGTGTTTTGTTTGTTGTCCAGATGACCCAGGGGATGAGAGGTGTGAGTTAGAAGCTGATGATGAAGACAAACCAGCCTCCACACCAGATACAGGTAAGTTCCCACCTGACAAAGGGGAGTCCCCACCTGACACAGGGAATTCACCACCTGACCTAAGAGGGTTCTCATTGTGATGAATTGGGTGAAGGCTCAGGGGCTAGAAGTGTACACGTCTGATTAGTGTTTTATGTTGTACTAAGTTTTCAATCAGTACATGTATTGTATCTTCTTGTACCATGACACAAGTCCAAGACACCACTGAAGTATCATGTCAAGGACACTAGACATGAGTGGGTGTGTGGGACAGAGGGGAAGGGGCGAACAACCCCTTATCGTACTTGAACATTTTTCAGTCATATGATGATTGTACAGTAGATGTATTGTGTCTTCTTGTGGCAGAGCGAGTCCAAGCCACCCCTAAAATATCATGTAGAAGACGTTAGACATGAGTGGATGTTTGGGTGGGTGGGGAAGGGGGAGATGGAGAAAGGGGGGATGGGGAAGGGGGGAGGGGGAAAGGGGCAAAGGGGGGGCCAAATCTGTGCTTCATATTCTTCATATTCATAAAAATCACATGACTTAATCTGACCCAAAAGGGCCACAATGTTATATTCTATTTAAATGCAATAAACTTGCATATATATATGTGTACGTGTAGCAAGAATATAGCCCCTTTTGGTCGCAGATGAACCCTCGTTAATTTCTAATGATTAATGTTCAAAGCACCTGATGCAGGTTGATGGGAGGATGGTTAAACATAACCACATATCCATTCTTACTCTTTGTCTCTGTGGGAAGTTTTTATATGAGCCTATATTTGGTCATTTGATACATGTATGCATAGTTCTAGCTTTAATGATTATTCATGCATTGTTCAGGTTTGGAATAAATCAAATGCAGTTATAAATGAGACAGGTTTTGCATGTTTGGTGTTGGCTCTGCTGGGATCAGCTACAGTAACATTCCAGGGTAGCCTTTGTTTTGCAGATAAGATATTTACCAAAGATGCAAATGTGACTGACTGGCCACTAGGATTATTCATACTCACAACTGAGTGATTCTATTTAAAGGAAGAGGTCAATCTAGTATAATTCTCATCGAAGTGAAAGAATGAGGGATTCAAAATTTTAAATGAACCATTGATTTTTAGCTGCAACCAGCCTCTCTATAGGTCAGTCTGTCCGTTATTCTGCCTGTTATTCTGTCTGTCTGTTGGTCGGCCAAACATTGGACATCATGACATCCACTTAATGAGGGACCAGAATGCAAGATGGCATCAACATTTTGTGGGATGTAGAAGCTGTTGCAATTTTAGCTGTTGTAGAAAATAAAGCACCAATCATTGTAGCCATCTTGTTTACTTTGGAATGTGCTAGTTGTCATGCTGTACAGCGAAGCCCACAAAACATGGTGACACACTTTCACCTACGGAGTTCTGTACTCCATGATTTCTGCCTTTGGCAAAGTTTATGATCTGTTCAGTAAAACCATATATCATCTGGTGTCAGCTTGAACACTGTTAAACAAGGCACCTATCAATCACTTGATGCACTTTCAGACCCTTCAGTGTAACAAGCCAATGTCAACTGCATGAACAAACAAAACACTGTGATTATTAGAACTGAACTAAATGATATTCCTTATAAATTGACTAGAAACACTCATTAATTTTAAAGTGTATTTTAGTGAAATTCTAACAGTTGTACCTGATGGAACAAGACAGAAACTGGGTGTCTTTTAGTGAAATTCTAACAGTTGTACCTGATGGAGCCAAGACAAAAACTGGGTGTCTTTCAGTGAAATTCTAACAGTTGTACCTGATGGAACAAAAACTGGGTGCCTTTATTGTTACTGTTATTTCTTGTTAATAGTGACAATGGCTGTGAAGGGATCAGTGACCATACCTGAGCTTGAGGATTGCAGGACTTTGTGTTATTGTTGACTGATCACAAGGTTCGATCATCGTTACCACTGATACTCTAAATATCTGAGGCTTCTTTGAAACCAGGGTCAGAATTTATACTTTATAACTGTTCTTTTAATGCTAGAAACTTGGATTAGCTGTTAGAAATAAAGGCAACCAATCAGGATTGAGTTACATATAAATGGAAATCCTCATGCAGTTGAGAAAAAATATACAGCCTTTTTTACAGTTGGATTCAGGCCGAAACTTTCTGATGAAGATGAGGCTTGTTATAGAGGAACCTATTTTTAATTGGTTCAGGCCAACGGAGTATTGGCAGATTTTCCTCTTGTACAAGGAGGCGCTGGTGTTACATAGGACTTGCACGTCACAAGCCTTTTGTTGTATGACGCGAAACATAGTGCGTGCTGTGACATATTTGGTTTACCTACTGTGAGGTCATGCTGTTGAGGCTTGTGATGCTGCTGGTATCCCATTCCAAGTCAGTATTAGATGTGCTCAAAAAGACCAGTACGGCTTTTTTGTATTACAGGTGTTCTTAATGCCTTGTTCAGCCAGAGGTGAAATGTTTACCCAGATTGTATTTATCATTTATACATTAGTGTACAGTAGCTAAATTATTTGTCCTCTAGTCACCTAAATCATCCTCATCAACTTATAAAGGTGTGACCAAATTATGGAATTGTCAACATCCACCTATAAAAATGATCAAATTTAGGAAGCCACAGGTAACATAAGAGGGATAGTGTATTTTACCTAAACTTTGGTATGTAAAACTGCACTTTTATAACCATGTACAGGCCTTAGAATGATTCTTCTGATGCCAGTTATTAAGTTTTTCTGTAAAGAAATTAATGGCAGTTCACCAAAAACTCTATGTGTACATGTAAGTGTCCCTATATAAGGTAGACACAGAGGAATCATTTAGAATCACCTAAATGTGGCCCTTAAAAAATGAGAAACTTCAGGTGAAAAAGTGAATAATGTGACATTTTTCCTTTCTACATTCCTTATAAACTTTACGTTTGGTTAACAGGCTGAATGTTTCTCCAAGACTACAACATTTCTCAGCGTTCAGAAAAATGTACAGGTAGATGTCACATCGGATGTCAGAATATATTTCTAATATCATTCACTGTTGATTGATGCCGGTGAAAAGTGACACCATGTGTAGTTAATTTTACCATCATGTACATGTACTGTAACTTGCTCAGCAGCTTCATGGATGATATAAAATTTTATTTTTTGTCCTTGTCTTTTTTTTTTCAAAGGCCTGCAAGCTGCTCTATCATTCTTACCTGATTCTCCAAATCAAATAATTAGCATATGCTGTCAAAAGTGTGCCCATGCATAAACTTGATTTATTATATTCCTCAGCAAACTTTGCAGCATTGTCACCTATTTTATGCATAAACATTAGAGACCTATTTCAATTTTAAAGTCAGTAGAGTATGTTGATTTACCTCTGCATTGTTCATCATTATTTATCTTCACCAGACCTCAGTAACACATATTGTTATTCAGTGCAAAGAGTTTATCTCTGTTCTTCTCTAACCCCAGAAAATTTTATTAATCACCAACATGACACTAGTGTGAAACTGACTAGACTAAATGTTAGAGTTTTTGTATTGTTGTATTTTTAAAATCTAATTATTTAGGATATTTACATCCAATGCCTTAAGCCTATGCTAGGGGTGGAAGGGAAGAGGATTTAGTTAGCAGTTAGTTAGCTCATCAATTGAGTCACTGGAGCATACAGAACACGGGCAGCCTACCAGAGCCTACCTGTTTGAACCCCAGCTTATGGATATTGAGTACCCCTTTATGTGACCAGTGAGGATTTGGGGACTTTGCTAGCGTCAGGTGGAGATCTGGATTTGATGTGTCATATTGTGGGATTGATTCAGTTTTCTTCTCATTTGTTATTAGCTTTATGTTCTATATCAGGACTGCAAGTCAGGCCACATTTGGCACCAGTGCAAGAGAAGAAAAAAAGTATGTGTGTCTATTTCTGCCCTTTTAGGAATGATTTAGTAGCTGACATATTTTAGTAAATGGAGGAGGCGTGGCTAGCAGAAAGGATGGAAGATTTAACCACTGAATTCAGGATGTCCTGGAAATAGAAAATCTGTCAACATTATCATGACATAGGAACGAGAGTCTCTAATTTGAAAGACTGACGTGTAAAGCAAAGGGACATAGTTAATTGAGAGGTATAGCATCTTAGCTTTACATGCATAACCCCCCCGAGTGCTGGATGTGTACTGGATGAAGGTGGAGATGCGACGACCGGTACTGCTCATAAAATAAGGACACTTTCTCATTTCATAGATATTTAGGTGCTAAGAAATTACCTGAGTGAATTCTGAATTGTTAAGTGTTCCTCAGGTGTCCTGAGGAAAAAAATGGAATATTCTCCTTGGCTTTTGTGGCTGACAGGAAGTTATCTCAATGGAAAATCAGGAGTCTTTTGTGTGACAATTTTGGCTTTCATTAGAAGACTCTGCCAGCTTTAGCTGTGTGATAATTGTGTGTGGTGATAGAAAAGCTGATTATTATGTGGGACAGGAAGGGACGGGCCTCTACTGGCTTCATACACGACACTTACTCAGGAAGACATTTGTACATCTCTGGACTGTCCCTTGATACCATGAACAGATTTAGGACTGGCACTTGTAAGTTACTTTGTTTACTTTTTTATTTTATAAATTTTTGCCAAATTATAACTGCTATATTGATTTTATTTCATTTACCAGAAGTGTGTAAGATTTCTAGTATCACATGTGTTATGTGTATTATAGATTAGCGTGTAGTGTCTGGGCACAGATTCGTAGTTATCGTATTTGATTGGAGAGTTACTCTATACTCCTGCATATTTCACACATACGATAGCAGCCACAGATTCATAAATGGATATAGATATTTGAAGGCAAAGAACACACTAGGATGAAGAACAAGTCAGATGAAAGACCATGAAAAGTTGTCTGTGAAAATAGATTGATTAATTTTTTTAGAATATTTTGTGACCTAGTAAAATGCATTTAAAATTTTGGATTCTATACTGGCCTTTTCTAACCATTCTGGGAGCAGTGATGTCACTTCAGCTTTTTGCTGCTTAACACACATAGATTGCTACACTTCATCATTCAGAATGCATCTTCATTTAGAGCCATGAATGTATTCAACAAATGGACCTAGAGTTGACTATTTCCAGCTAAAAATATTTTTCAGAATATATTTGAATAGTAATTGTGTCAACACGCAGGAGGTAAAGGAATTAGAGTAATCAAGGCACTCCAAAAATGGCAACACATCAACATGAACTCAGTATAGGATTTATTTATATTTTGATTCGAGTTTACGCTGTACTCAAGAATATTTCATGATGGCCAGCCCAGAAGAAACCCATGACCATCTGCAGTTGCTGCCAGACCTTCCAGATATAACAGCAGATGAAATCAACATGAGCTGGGCTCTAACTCACAATGATCTCATTGGGGAGAAGTGTCTGGGTCATTGTGCTGCGCTGGCTTGCTAACCACTATCAGCAGAGCCAACTGTTAGGCTCTTGTGGATTCAGTCTTGTATGATATATGAGTTAAATTAAGGATGTATCTGCTCCTCCTATTAATTAGATCTTTTAATGATTTATGGCTTTCCAGTGGATATACCAGTGAATTTAGATATTATTGTCTATATACATATATTATGATTTAGTCTTATTGTCTTTATATACTTGTTTCTACATCATCCATGATTCTTGATTGCAATTGGCCTGATCAGGCTGGTTAAAATGTTGACACTCGTCAAAGCTGCAGGCCATGCCCAAAGGGGGTGTATAAATCACACTGGGGGATTTAAACCCCCAGTGTGTCAGTTACATATATCACATGTAACACTTAAATGAGCATTTATGAATACACATAATCTGGATTTTCATGTGACATGTAAATTTTGGGTGAGATAAAGTGTCTCTGAGCTGCTTGTATTTACATATATGTATTTGCTGGTAGATACTTGGAGATCCTTGCAGTACAAATTAAAATTCATGGTTCTCCAGAAGTTTAATAAACATGTATATTTGTTAATTTACTTGTGCAATTACAAATGTCAGCAAAGGTGTTATTAGGCTATATGTGATATATGTACTTGTATAAGAGCTGGGTTAAAGTCAATAGTGAACCAGAATAGGACTGGGTATTTCCTCTTTCTAAAATTTTTTTCAGTGTTTAATTATTTTCTTTTCCAAAAGAAATAGCATCATAAAAGCTCAGATAATTCTTATGATTCCAAAATGGTTCATTTTTTCATAATTCGTATGACTTCGTACATTTGGGTTTCTTTTAGGAACTGAAATTGTTTGTGTTTGTTCCCATGGTTCACAGGGCCAGCACATGTATTTGTAGCACATGTACCATGTTTGTTCTCATGATTCAGGGCGTCAGCACATGTAGGCTACCTTGTTTGTTCTCATGATTCACATGACCAGCAGATGTAGACTACCTTGTTTGTTCTCATGATTCACATGACCAGCACATGTAGGCCACCTTGTTTGTTCTCATGATTCACATGACCAGCACATATAGACTACCTTGTATGTTCTCATGATTCACATGACCAGCAGATGTAGACTACCTTGTTTGTTCTCATGATTCACACGATCAGCAGATGTAGACTACCTTGTTTGTTCTCATGATTCACAGGGCCAGTACATGTAGGCTACCTTGTTTGTTCTCATGATTCACAGGGCCAGCACATGTAGGCCACCTTGTTTGTTCTCATGATTCACAGGGTCAGCACATGTAGGCTACCTTGTTTGTTCTCATGATTCACATGACCAGCACATGTAGGCTACCTTGTTTGTTCTCATGATTCACATGACCAGCACATGTAGGCTACCTTGTTTGTTCTCATGATTCACAAGGTCAGCACATGTAGGCTACCTTGTATGTTCTCATGATTCACAGGGCCAGTACATGTAGGCTACCTTGTTTGTTCTCATGATTCACAGGGCCAGTACATGTAGGTTACCTTGTTTGTTCTCATGAATCAAAGGGTCAGCACATGTAAGCTACCTTGTTTGTTCTCATGATTCACAGGGTCAGCACATGTAGGCTACCTTGTTTGTTCTCATGATTCACAGGGTCAGCACATGTAGGCTACTATGTTTGTTCTCATGATTCACAAGGTCAGCACATGTAGGCTACTATGTTTGTCCTCATGATTCACAGGGTCAGCACATGTAGGCTACCTTGTTTGTTCTCATGATTCACAGGGTCAGCACATATAGACTACCATGTATGTTCTCATGATTCACACGACCAGCAGATGTAGACTACCTTGTTTGTTCTCATGATTCACATGGTCAGCACATGTAGGCCACGTTGTTTGTTCTCATGATTCACATGACCAGCACATGTAGGCCACCTTGTATGTTCTCATGATTCACATGACCAGCACATATAGACTACCTTGTATGTTCTCATGATTCACATGACCAGCAGATGTAGACTACCTTGTTTGTTCTCATGATTCACACGACCAGCAGATGTAGACTACCTTGTTCGTTCTCATGATTCACAGGGCCAGTACATGTAGGCTACCTTGTTTGTTCTCATGATTCACATGACCAGCACATGTAGGCTACCTTGTTTGTTCTCATGATTCACAGGGTCAGCACATGTAGGTTACCTTGTTTGTTCTCATGATTCACAGGGTCAGCACATGTAGGCTACCTTGTTTGTTCTCATGATTCACAGGGCCAGTACATGTAGACTACCTTGTTTGTTCTCATGATTCACAGGGCCAGTACATGTAGGCTACCTTGTTTGTTCTCATGATTCACAGGGCCAGTACATGTAGGCTACCTTGTTTGTTCTCATGATTCACATGACCAGCAGATGTAGACTACCTTGTTTGTTCTCATGATTCACAGGGTCAGCACATGTAGGCTACCTTGTTTGTTCTCATGATTCACAGGGCCAGTACATGTAGGTTACCTTGTTTGTTCTCATGAATCAAAGGGTCAGCACATGTAGGCTACCTTGTTTGTTCTCATGATTCACAGGGCCAGTACATGTAGGTTACCTTGTTTGTTCTCATGAATCAAAGGGTCAGCACATGTAAGCTACCTTGTTTGTTCTCATGATTCACAGGGTCAGCACATGTAGGCTACCTTGTTTGTTCTCATGATTCACAGGGTCAGCACATGTAGGCTACTATGTTTGTTCTCATGATTCACAAGGTCAGCACATGTAGGCTACTATGTTTGTTCTCATGATTCACAGGGTCAGCACATGTAGGCTACCTTGTTTGTTCTCATGATTCACAGGGTCAGCACATATAGACTACCTTGTATGTTCTCATGATTCACACGACCAGCAGATGTAGACTACCTTGTTTGTTCTCATGATTCACATGGTCAGCACATGTAGGCCACGTTGTTTGTTCTCATGATTCACAGGGCCAGAAAATGTACCTTGTTTGTTCTCATGATTCACAAGGCCAGCACATGTAGGCCACGTTGTTTGTTCTCATGATTCACATGGCCACTACATGTATATGGTAAAGTGAATGAGTACTGAACACATTTACGGGTTTATTTCTTCCATTTTTCATGAAAATCAACCTGTGCTTCTCTTGGGTTTTTTTCCAGTATGGTTATTCCTTTCTCACTTCACTGTTAGTTCACACCAATTTGAATTTTATTTCATGGGCTGAAAATCTTGTTCCAATTTCAGAGGAGGGTATAAACATAAAAATATAACTGAAAATCATTTACTTTGTGGGAAATGTTGAAATGTTGTCAGCAGTTTTTCCTGTTGAATTGTAAAAACAAAAAATGAAGTCTGACAAGATCAAAATGTAGATTTTAAATTATTTCTGTTCCATTTTGGATTTTTTTAGAGTTGGCTCTCTGTAAACATAATGTATGAAATTGGTATTTGCTTTTCCTACACATAAGCATGAGCTGAGTGAGTGCAAATTTGCTCTCCATCCTTCTGTCTTAACAAGTCTGGTATGCCCGTACAGTGTCATCCCCCAGAAGCTCTGGCCCCTGCAGCTTTGTGGAGTACCAGACCCTGAAGAGAGAACTGGCAGACAAGAACAGTGAGAGAGATGAACTTCTGTATAAGATCAGGGTGAGTACACAAGCTTTTCATCACCATCTGGACTGATGTTGGTTCTATCACATTTTGTAGGAACGCCAAATATTTTCATTTACATTTGTGTCTATAGTGGTAAAAGTATTTGCAGTTTTTTTGTAACTGCGTCAAGAGTGATTTTGTCTCCAGAATTAACTTGTAACAATCAATAAAAAACTTCCCATCTTTTGTGCATGAACACTTCAAAGAATTCTGTATTCCTAATATTAGATTTGTACATAACATTTATAAGAATTAGTCTAGGAGAACATAATATTGAACAAAATGCTATGGTGGCTGCATGGGTGTTTTTATTTCTTGCCTTTAATCACTCCAGGAAGAAAGCTGTGGAGTATATTATACAACATATTTGTATTTACTATTATTGGAAGACTTATGCTATGCCCTGAACAGTGGGTGAATCATGAGTGAGTGAAAATACTGATGTAAAGTGGTTGTGCGTATCATAAATACACTGGGAGGTGGGGTGAGGGGAGAGGGGAGGGGAATTGTCAAATTGCTTAACTCCTAAAACCTCAAAGGAGTACGTACCGGATGGATAACTTTCTAGGATCAGTCACAAATTTATCACTTTTTTGGTCACATATTTAATTGTGCATGTTGATGGTACAACCCCAATATTACTGGTCACATATTTAATTCTGCACGTTGATGTTACAACCCCAATATTACTGGTCACATATTTAATTGTGCATGTTGATGTTACAACCCCAATATTACTGGTCACATATTTAATTGTGCATGTTGATGTTACAACCCCAATATTACTGGTCACATATTTAACTCTGCATGTTGATGGTACAACCCCAATATTATTGGTCACATATTTAATTGTGCATGTTGATGGTAAAACCCCAGTATTACTGGTCACATATTTAACTCTGCATGTTGATGGTACAACCCCAATATTACTGGTCACATATTTAACTCTGCATGTAGATGGTAAAACCCCAATATTACTGGTCACATATTTAACTCTGCATGTTGATGGTACAACCCCAATATTACTGGTCACATATTTAATTGTGCATGTTGATGGTACAACCCCAATATTACTGGTCACATATTTAATTGTGCATGTTGATGGTACAATCCCAGCATTACTGGATTTGATCAAAACCAAAAATGAAGATATACAGATGAACGCAGATATGTCTAAAGCACCTTTGGTTGTTATTTACATGTATCTGGTATGAATGCGACTAGATATTTCTGCAGCTAAAAGATGTTATTTCAGAGAATGGAAAGAACTGTTAAAATTTATGGTTGTTCTTGTGACCTACTGTTGTAGATGCATTCCAAAACAGAGACTATGATCTAGTGTTACTTGGGATTTTCTCCTTCCTGTCTTTACAGACACTGACTGACTCAAGCAGAGAGCACAAGTCACGTCTGGAGAAAGAGGAGGCGACGAGAAGGCAACAAGTGAAGATTCTACAGAAGGCTCACGAGGACCAGCTAAAGGAGAAGGAACGAGTGATTGTGAACCTGAGGGATGAAATCGAGGAGAATGCAGCACGCATGAAAGAGCTCCAGCAACAGTTTCAAGGTAGGCTGACAGTACCTCCCAGATACAGTTCATCTTCGTTACTTGTAATAACAGGACTGACACATGATCTGATGAAATGCTCAAACCTCACACTAAAACTTGATTTTTATTGTACATGAATGTCACTCTGTAAGCAGCCACTTGTGGCCAGTGATGTCAGTCAGAGAGATTTTGTTTTCATGATTGAGCTGCATGGATCTGTGAGACAAGAATTCAGGCATTTGTAGAAATGAACTTTTGTGAGTTTTGTGTCAAACAGATGCAGGTAAACCTGTGAGATGTATTTAGATTCGTTTATTTATACAACAGGTAACAGAATTTATAGTTGGAATGTTTGGCCCACTGTCATAAAGCATCTTGAACAAATCCTGTACAAATACACAAGAAACTGTGAAGTAATTAAAAAGAAGATAGTGCACATACTAAAGGAGGGTGTGCTACCTGATCAGGCCTCTGGGTAAGGAAGGTGCACATTGCCATGAGGCAAACACAGCAAAGGTTCAATCCCGGCTGTGGAGAAGAAATTTGTTCTGTCATGCCACAGTGTATACTGTTCTTTGAAGACCACGTGTATTCCTCCAATATGGTGTGCATGATTGTGTGTTACATGTGGGAAGGTTTGTCACTTGCCAAAGATCACAAAGTTATGCCAAGCACTCTACTTCCTTGTAAGGCCAAGAAATGACTGTCATATGGTATAAGTAACAGAGTTTTGAGTATGGCATTCAACAACAAGGAATCAAGCTGTCAATCATCTGATTGCCTGATTGGGTTATAACACACCTGTACATATGTGTGTGTCTTTATCTAACTTTGTCACACTGTAATACCATCAACAGGGCACAATTCTAGCCATAGCCCTCCTTTAGCCAGCCCATCCCCGGAGATTGTGCAGGAGCTACACAGACTTCAGGCGGAGAAGGTAGAGTTGACCCGTGAACTGACCAGATTCCAGGAGCAACTGAAATCTATGAACAAGAGCACCACAGAAGAGGCAAACCTTCTACACAAACAGATCAAAGCTCTGAAGAAAGAGAAGGAAATGTGTCTGGTAGAAATAACAAAACTGAAGAGTTTAGTACAGGTGCGTGTGTATTCATTCTTAGGGAATTAGCGGCAATCAGTGGTCCACGGTACTCTCTTGTGTAGTTGTTAAAAGTGAGCTGGAGCTGCCATCTACTTACGTCACACATGGAAAAGCTTGCAAGTGTAACTTACTGAAGGTCAGTGGTTTACTTCAGGCACTCTTGTTTCCTTCACCTAAAGTAAATTGGTGACTGTTGTATGAGGAAAAACTTCTTAAGTATGACATTAGACCATAATCCCAATTAGGGAGGGAAACTATGCTGTCACAGTTACAGCTAAAAGGTGAATGTTACTTCATATGATATCATTTGAGATCCTTTTTTTTTTATATGATTTCAATAAAAATTTTTGTTGTTATTTTTTCAGAACTCTGAGACAGGACCTTGTTCCACTGACAATGAGAAACAAATTGATAAACTTCAGCTGGAGAATGAAAAGCTTGTCCACCAGGTGGCCGATCTTCGTCACACGCTGACAAGCAAATCAGGCGGGATGTACGGGGAACATTTACAGGTTAGCAAGTCAGGTTCCCATGACAACCATGGAGCCAGTCTTTGATAGGATTGTCATTGCAGTGTGGCTAAAGTAATAGGGTTGTCTGAACACCATAAATGTTGTAATCCTTGGCCATATGTGTAAAGCCCTTGTCGTGTTAAAGAATGCGTGAATATGAACTCGTTGTAACCCTTGGCCAGATGTGTAAAGCCCTTGTCGTGTTAAAGAATACGTGAATATGAACTCGTTGTAACCCTTGGCCAGATGTGTAAAGCCCTTGTAGTGTTAAAGAATGCATGAATATGAACTTGTAACCCTTGACCATATGCGTAAAGCCCTTGTCGTGTTAAAGAATGCGTGAATATGAACTCGTTGTAACCCTTGGCCAGATGTGTAAAGCCCTTGTCGTGTTAAAGAATGCGTGAAATCAAACTTGTTGTAATCCTTGGCCATATGTGTAAAGCCCTTGTCGTGTTAAAGAATGCGTGAAATCAAACTCATTGTAACCCTTGGCCAGATGTGTAAAGCCCTTGTAGTGTTAAAAAATGCATGAATATGAACTCGTTGTATCCCTTGGCCATATGCGTAAAGCCCTTGTAGTGTTAAAGAATGCATGAATATGAACTTGTAACCCTTGACCATATGCGTAAAGCCCTTGTCATGTTAAAGAATGCGTGAATATGAACTCGTTGTAACCCTTGGCCAGATGTGTAAAGCCCTTGTCGTGTTAAAGAATGCGTGAATATGAACTCGTTGTAACCCTTGGCCAGATGTGTAAAGCCCTTGTAGTGTTAAAGAATGCGTGAATATGAACTCGTTGTATCCCTTGGCCATATGCGTAAAGCCCTTGTAGTGTTAAAGAATGCATGAATATGAACTTGTAACCCTTGACCATATGCATAAAGCCCTTGTAGTGTTAAAGAATGCATGATTATGAACTCGTTGTAACCCTTGGCCAGATGTGTAAAGCCCTTGTCGTTTTAAAGAATACGTGAATATGAACTCGTTGTAACCCTTGGCCAGATGTGTAAAGCCCTTGTAGTGTTAAAGAATGCGTGAATATGAACTCGTTGTATCCCTTGACCATATGCGTAGAGCCCTTGTTGTGTTAAAGAATGCGTGAATATGAACTCGTTGTAACCCTTGACCATATGCATAGTCCTTCTCGTGTTAAAGAATGCATGAATATGAACTCATTGTAACCCTTGGCCATCTTACCCAGATACGCTTTTGGTCATCTTTCTGACAATTGATGATTTTGTTTGGGCTCTTATTATTGCGCTCGTAATTTAAATTTGCCTTGATCTTTCCACTTGGACTTTAATTTAGCTCATATTTGCTTTAATAGTACCAGGTATACATAGAATTTGTGAAAGTCGGCACACAATGCTGAGTTTTTGAGAACTACATGTTAATCTGTTTTTTTTTTTTGATGAGCTTTATATTCTTATGTGGTGTTTTATGTAGCTCCAGTGATTCAGTCAAGCAGGATGAATGTACGTATGCATATGATGCGTTCATTGTTCCAGAAAACCAAAAGCGAAAATCACAAACTAAAACTACAATTGGATTCTATGGAAGAGGAAATGCTGGAGAAATCTGAGGAACATGACAAGGCTGTGAGGCAGCTGAAGTCACAGAACCTCAGACTGATGAAGGAAAAACAGTACATGACTCAGCAAATACGCAGCATGAGGGAAGAGGTGAAAACGTTACAAAAACAGCTTGAGGTGACTGCAATTTGCTCTGTAGTAAATAAGCACAAAGCTGACCAAGAAATTCAGTGCAAAGTAGATACATTTATTATTTATATGTAAACCTGAAAAATCAGAATTTCTTTCAGTGATAAAAATGATATTTCACATGATTAGATATCAATAGTGTTATTACATTTGCTTCATAATATTTCAGCCTCATGTGAAGTAAACGTATGTATTTATGTCTTGGCCTGGTGGTGTAAGTAGGCTACAGCTCCTAAACCCTGCTTAACTTGTTCAGATGCACAAAAGTAATGATATTGTCAAAATTTCAGTAATAAATAGAATATTGCAGGGTGAAGATTGGATACTATAGATATTGTTCTTGTGAAAGGTCCTGAGATATCATCTGTATGTATGTATTTATGGAGCCTTGAAAGCCAAAGGTTTAAAGGCTTAATTTGACCACTTACGTTTAACTCTTCTCATATTGCATATCTTGTTTCATCAGGAATAAATTATGGAAATAAACTTTAAAAGTACATAAAATGCTTATTCAGATAAGTTAGCAATGCTGATGCTGGCCATAAACTTTAGTGAATTCTGAAAAATGGTTTGTTGACTCTGGATTTTTATTGTGTTTACCAATTGCAAGGTGAAGGGGGTTGACTTCAATTCAGGCGATTTACGCCAGTCTTATGAGGAGACCCAGGCAGCCAATCAGATGTTAGGAGAGCAGATCCAGAGGTTAAAGGGCATGTGTGATGAACTGAAGACTGATCTGTACAACACACGCAATCACAACGCAACCCTACAGCAACAGGTCAGTCACTCAATTTTGTAAAATTCTCCACCTCGATGAAAGATTTGGGTTTACACTGTATGAGTACAAGCATTATGGAACAAAATAAGCTTCATGTACTGTAAGTATGTGACAGGATGACAGCTTTTGTGGTACAAGTTTGTTCATGGAATTCAAGAAGTTAAATAATAGATATTTGAGCAATATGGTATGTGTCACTTTGAGGAAAAGTACAGGTTGCATAGAAATGCTGTCCATATGCTTGCTAAGCACATGATATTTCACGTAATTTGTAACTTGTGTGTCTTGGATGTAAAAGACGCAGCAAATGGTATCTAAATTTCAGGTGAATGACTTTACATCAGAGGTGGCAGAAGTGAATAGACAAATGGCAACTGAAATCCACGAGTTGGAAAGGCACAAAGAAGAAGCAGTGGTGGCAACCAGAAAGGAAATGGAGCAAAAATTCCGATCCCTGCGGACAAATTACGAGAAATTGAGACTGAAGTTATCACTGATTCACCCGTTGTTAACAGAAGTGCTAGATTCCTATGAGAGACTGAAGCGGGAATGTTATATGTTCCCAGAGTTGCTGAAGGCTTCTGTGGAGCACATCAGACAGGAGGTTAGTCAAGGGAGCATTAGTCAGGGGAATGTTAGCCAAGGGAACACATCAGACAGAAGATTAGTCGGGTGAATACAACACACAGGAGGTCAATCAGTGGAACACATCAGACAGGAGGTTAGTCAGGGGAACACACCAGACAAGAGGTTAATCAAGGGAACACATCAGACAGGAGGTTAGTCAGGTGAACACATCAGACAGAAGGTTAGTCAGGTGAACACATCAGACAGAAGGTTAGTCACACATCAGACAGAAGGTTAGTCAGGTGAACACATCAGACAGAAGGTTAGTCAGGTGAACACATCAGACAGAAGGTTAGTCAGGTGAACACATGAGACAGGAGGTTAATCAAGAGAACACATCAGGCAGGAGGAGGTTAGTCAGGGGAGCATAAGTCAGGGAAATGTTAGTCAAGGGAACACATCAGGCAGGAGGTTACTGAGGTGAACACATCAAACAGGAAGTTAGTCGAGGATTGTTAGTCAGGGGAACACATCAGACAGGAGGTTAGTCAGGGGAACATATCAGAGAGGAGATTATTGAGGGGAACACATCAAACAGGCGATCAGTCAGGTGACTGTTAGTCAGAGGAACACATCCAACAGGAGGTCAGCCAGGGGATTGTCAGTTAGAGGAAGACATCAAACAGGAGGTTAGTCAAGGTAACACATCAAACAGGGGACTGTTAGTCAGGGGAACTCATCAGACAGGAGGTTAGTCAGGGGACTGTTAGTCAGAGGAACACATCAAACAGGGGACTGTTAGTCAGGGGAACACATCAGACAGGAGGTTAGTCAGGGGACTGTCAGTCAGAGGAACATTTCAAACAGGGGACTGTTAAGTCAGGGGAATACTTCAGACAGGAGGTTGGTTAGGGGACTGTTAGTCAGAGGAACACATCAAACAGGAGGTTAGTCAAGGGAACACACCAGACAGACGGTTAGTCAGGGGAATGGTAGTCAGGGGAACATCAGACAGGAGGTTAGTCAGGGGACTGATAGTTGGAACACATGAGACAGAAGGTTAGTCAGGGGAAAGATGATCAGGGGAACACATCAGAGAGGATGGTAGTCAGGGGAATGATTGTTAGGGAAGATATTAGATAGGAGATTAGTCAGGACAACACATCAGACTGGAGAACATATCAGACACGAGGTTAGTCAGGGGAATGATAGTTAGGGGATACATCAGACAGGAGGTTAGTCAGGGGAATGGTAGTCAGTAGAACACATCAGACAGGAGGTTAGTCAGGGGAATGGTAGTCAGTAGAACACATCAGACAGGAGGTTAGTCAGGGGAATGGTAGTCAGGGGAACACATCGGACAGGAGGTAAGTCAGTGGGGTGGTAGTCAGTAGAACACATCAGACAGGTTTGTCAGGGGATTGGTAGTCAAGGGAACATGTCACACAGGAGATTAGTCAAGGGAATACCTCAGACTGGAGGTTAGTCAGGAGAACACATCAGACAGGAGGTTAGTCAGGGGATATCTCAGACTGGAGGTTATAGTCAGGGGAATACCTCAGGCAGTCTGTGAGGGGAATGGGAAGAATATGAGAGTTTCCAGTCACAGTGATTAGAGTGCAGCAAAGTGATGTCATTTACTGTAGAAGAGGGTTATATATAGCCATGGAACATATCCAAAAACAATCCAAGCAATCTTCTGGAGTTTAAGTTGGATGTTAACATATCAATAAAAAATTTATTCTCAACAGCAATTATAGATTGCAGCTGTAAGTAGTGGTACCTGTGTACCATTTGCTCCAATAATTCAAGTTGCACCCACTTATAAACCATTAAAAATAATGAATGTGGTAAATAAATGTTTTAATAAGGAAAGTCCATCTTTTGTTTCAATGATTTATAACAGAAATGGGATATATGCTCAACTAGATAAACGTGTAATTGGAGTTGAACAAATTGGACTCAAGGGAGACAACTCTAAACAAATGTAAGCACATCAAGGGGAATAACTGATCTATGTGGCAGTACTGGTAGCTTACAGTGGTTATTCTGCTATATATGTTTTCAGACTTATTCGGCTATTAGTGAGATCAGCAAGCAAAACAAAGATCTGTTACAGAAATACAGACAAGAATTAACTCTCAGGAGGAAAATTCACAATGAATTGGTGGAACTTAAAGGTATGTGGCATGTCTATCACAATGCTTCAATGTACATTTTACTCCTTGATAAAGATTATTGACGTACCATAGAGAAAAGAAGCAAACACAATAAAAATATACTACAGTATTTGTGTAAAAATAGTTTTCTCTGTGTTACCCAATCTCTCTTGTAATAATTGTTTATTATATCAATAAGGAAAATAAATAAATATATGTCACTTTTATAAACTTAGGTACCAGAAATTTCCCATGATTTAAGTTCCTGCCGTATATAGAAGACTGGAATTTACCGATTAATATCACTATCTGATGTTTTATCAATGTGGTCCCTGTTCGTGCATTTTCTCATTTTCTCACTTGCTTCAGGAAACATCCGTGTGTTCTGTCGCGTCCGTCCCCGTACCAAAGAAGATTTGGCTCAACCTGGTAGTGAACTAGTGGTATCATATGATGCTGATGATGACACTGTGGTGAAGATTTTCCATAAAGGACAGAGGCAGAGTTTTGAGATGGACAAAGTTTTTAGGGAGAACAGCTCACAGGTTGAGGTATATTTTACTCAGATACTGTCTAATCAACTGTTATGGGTCCTCGCTAGATGGCTTATTGAGGTAAGGGTTATCCTCACCAGCTCAACAGCCCCTGAGGTAAAGGGTTGTCCTCACCAGCTCAACAGCCCCTGAGGTAAAGGGTTGTCCTCATCAGCTCAACAGCCTCTGAGGTAAAGGGTTGTCCTCACCAGCTCAACAGCCTCTGACCAATGAGGCTGCAGACTTGGAACCAGGTCTTGGACTTTTTCAAGTGATTTTATTAAAGTCATTTGATTTGTCAGTTTCCTGTGAAAGGGCAATGACCTCCAATCATTAATTTGGTAATAAATATGTAGGTAAAATTTTTTATTTAAACCAATCAAATAAACAGATAATTAACTTTTTTATTGAAATATACTCAGGTACATTTGACATGAATTATACTGGGTCTATGCTTGATTAATGTGTTTTGTTTATCTTGCCCTAGGTGTTTGAAGAAGTACAGTCCCTTGTGACTTCCTGTATTGATGGTTACAATGTGTGTATATTCTCCTATGGACAGACAGGCTCAGGGAAAACCTATACCATGGAGGTGAGACATGGCAGACTGGACAGATTTGCTCATGAAAATTTCAACATTTCACACCTCACTCATATGTATATTTGTACCGACAGAAAGATGGGATGAGACAAATTTTAACCTTACCCATTCATGTACATGAATGTGTGTTTCACCATGTGTCACATTTGAGACAATTACATGTAAATCGTCAAAGTGAGACAAGTTTGAATAGGCTGTGATATATCGTGCATATGATACAAATACATAGCCACAATGCGTTCATTAAAGTGCTGTATCTGTTGGCCTAAAAATTTACCTGAAAAGTTGCATTTTTACAGGCAAATATAGGTAATAAGAAAAGCGTCTAAAGACCTTTCTAAGATCAGTACAGCAGGTAGAAGGAGTAATGTTGCCATGGAAGAAACTTGAGGTCAAATACAGCACCTTAGAAAGGAGTTGTCTTTATTTATGTTCTAAATCAGTTTGTAGAGTAACTGCTAAACCATTACAGATTTTCACAACAGAAGAGTCGTGTATTGCAGTCTAAAACGATGTATTGGTATATTGTTACTAGCCTGGATGTTCACGATGTTTTGCTTGTAGGGTACCCATGGAAGTGAAGGTATAAACCAAAGAGCTCTTCAGCTCTTGTTTGAGGAAGTCACCAGGAAGGGCGGTAACTGGACATACACAATCTGTGTCAGTGTCTTAGAGATCTACAACGAGTCCATCAGGTAAGTATTCAGATGTAATTAGAATGTTTCATGAACTGTTCTGTGGTATTCATGGTAAACATCAAAGCGCATACATTGCACTGTTCACGGTAAACATCGACTGCATCACACTGTATGGTGCACATTGAATACATTCATCACACTGTTCATGGTAAACATCAAATGGATGCATCACACTCTTCAACGTACACATCTAATGCATTCATCATACTGTTCATCCAATGCATTAATCATACTGTTCACATCTGGTGCATTCATGGTGCATGCCGAATGCATTCGTCTAGCAGTGAAGCATTTTCTGTAATCCAATGCTTTTTAATCGGGTGAAGAGCATTTGCTGTATTTGTGAGTGACACATAGGCCCACTTAAGAATGTTGAAAGTATTATGGCACATTTAACTTATGCTTTGCCTGTAAATCAACTTACATGTATAATGTTTGAAAAGCTTTTGGCAATACTGTTGTCATTGTACATGGATTACATGTCATGTGGGTCTGGTTACTGCTTCTTTGGGCAAGAACAATGTGGACATGCCCTTATATGCCTACAGCGACACCAGAATTCTTCATTGCAAGTCAACAATGAATAGCAAGATCAAATGTTACCCTGCAAAAGCCCCAAGAAGAACCAACAAATAATGAACCTACATGTACAATGTGACAGGTGCTCTGCCCATTGATAATAACTCATCTTTGCCACCAGGAATAAAGGCCATGCCTATCCTTGTATGCTATTCATTATACAACTGAGAATAGTATGCATGGTATCATTATGAACTTATCTGCATATTAATCTTTAGTGACTTTACTCTTTCTTGGCTCCTCAGCAATACACCTACATGTATCAAGTAAATCAGATGACCAGCTGTGGAGAAACCCGAAGAACATACATGCAGATTCTTTTCTTCACTTGCAGTACAACATTTTTCATTAGACTGACTTGTAGTCATCACTTTCATTAGACTGGCGCTTCGGGACCGGTAGATCCAGGATCAATCCTTGGTCGAGTCACACCTAAGACTTTAAAAAGAGGAAGTTGTAACTTCCTCGCTTGGCGTTCAGCATGACGGGGATAGTGCAACGACTGGTTGACCCGTATCAGTATAATGGCTCGGGCGGGTCGGGGCGGCTTACTTGCCTTCGGTAAGTCGTCTCAGTGATGCAGCACTAAATAAAAGAGCGGTGGAAATCCGTCCTGCAACAAGGAGGCACATTACACGTGCATGCACCCTAATGATTCCTTCGTCGTCATATGACTGAAAAATTGTTGAGTACGACGTTAAACCCCAAGCACTCACTCACTCACTCATTAGACTGGCTTGTAGTCCTCACGTTCATTAGACTGACTTGTAGTCCTCACTTTCATTAGACTGACTTGTAGACCTCATTTTCATTAGACTGACTTGTAGTCCTCATTTTCATTAGACTGACTTGTAGTCCTCACTTTCATTAGACTGACTTGTGTAGACCTCACTTTCATTAGACTGACTTGCAGTCCTCATTTTCATTAGACTGACTTGTAGTCCTCACTTTCATTAGACTGACTTGTGTAGACCTCACTTTTATTAGACTGACTTGTAGTCCTCACTTTCATTAGAATGACTTTTAGACCTCACTTTCATTAGACTGACTTGTAGTCCTCACTTTCATTAGACTGACTTGTAGTCCTCACTTTCATTAGACTGACTTGTGTAGACCTCACTTTCATTAGACTGACTTGTAGACCTCACTTTCATTAGACTGACTTGTGTAGACCTCACTTTCATTTGACTGACTTGTATTCCTCACTTTCATTAGACTGACTTGTATAGACCTTACTTTCATTAGACTGACTTCTAGTCCTCATTTTCATTAGACTGACTTGTAGACCTCACTTTCATTAGACTGATTTGTAGACCTCACTTTCATTAGACTGATTTGTAGTCCTCACTTTCATTAGACTGGCTTGTAGTCCTCATTTTCATTAGACTGGCTTGTAGTCCTCACTCTTATTAGACTGATTTGTAGTCCTCACTTTCATTAGACTGACTTGTATTCCTCACTTTCATTAGACTGACTTGTAGTCCTCACTTAATGGCTGTATCGTGAAAACATCCATGTTAATCATTCCAGGGATTTATTAAGAAAGGACAAGGTGGATAAACTGGAAGTAAAGATGAGCCCAGACCGAGGCTACCATGTTCCTGGTTTGACCTCTGTCAAGGTTACCAGTCTCAATGATGTCAATACGGTCAGTGTAGATGTTACTTAAAGGGATTATACATTTGAACTGGGGCTCAAGTAAAGCTATGGTAAACAGTATTCTCTGGCAAGCTGTTCTCTGGGTAAGGGTGTCAGTCTCTCAGGAAATTGGTGACAGTCTGTTCCCAGGGCTTTGGTGGCAATTTGTTCTTGGGAAATTTGTGGCAATGAGTGGTGTACACTGCTTATAGAGTTGTGAGGGGTCTTTCATGTATACCTATATGTAGTTAAACTGGTTATCATGAAGTAGGATTTACATATATAACAAATGCAAACTGGCAATAGCTAGGATATTCCAGAAAAAGTCCACAGAGACTGGAGTTTTACACCGTACTCAAGAATATTTCACTCTGTTTTCAGGTATTTTTCCTCCCCCTCTGTTGTCAGATATTTTCCTCCCTTCTCTGCAATCTGGCATTTTTCCTTCTTCTCTGTTGTCTGGTATTTTCCCTCCATCTCTGCTATCTGGTGTTTTTCCTTCTTCTCTGTTGTCAGGTATTTTCCCTCCCTCTCTGCTATCTGGTGTTTTTGTTCGCTCTGTTGTCAGGTGTTTTTCCTCCTTCTGTTGTCATATGTTTTTTCTCCTCTTCTGTTGTCAGGTAACTTTTCTTCCTCTCTGTTGTCAGGTATTTTTCTCCTTCTATTGTCATATATCCCCCCAACTCCTCTGTTGTCAGGTATTTTTCCTTCCTCTCTGCTATCTGGTGTTGTTGCTCACTCTCTTGTCAGGTATTTTTCCTCCTTCTGTTATCATATAGCTTTATCCCCTTCTGTTGTCATATAGTTTTTTCCCCTTCTGTTGTCACTTATTTCCCCACCCCCCCCCCCCCCTTTCTCTTGTCAGGTATTTTTCTCCCCTCTCTTTTGTGAGACATGTTTCCGTTCTCTCTGTTGTCAGGTATTTTCTCCTCTCTCTGTTGTCAGGTATTTTCTCCTCTCTCTGTTGTCAGATGTGTTTTCTCCCTCTGTTGTCAGGTATTTTTCCTCCCTCTCTCTTGTCAGGTATTTTTCCTTCCTCTCTGTTGTCAGGTATTTTTCCTCCCTCTCTGTTGTCAGGTATTGTTGTCAGGTATTTTTCCTCCCTCTCTGTTGTCAGGTATTTTCCCCTCTCTCTGTTGTCAGGTATTTTTCCTCCCTCTCTGTTGTCAGGTATTTTTCCCCTCTCTCTGTTGTCAGGTATTTTTCCTCCCTCTCTGTTGTCAGGTATTTTTCCTCCCTCTCTGTTGTCAAGTATTTTTCCTCCCTCTCTGTTGTCAGGTATTTTTCCTCCCTCTCTGTTGTCAAGTATTTTTCCTCCCTCTCTGTTGTCAGGTATTTTTCCTCCCTCTCTGTTGTCTAGTATTTTTCCTCCCTCTCTGTTGTCAGGTATTTTCCACTCTCCGTGTTGTCACATATATTCCCCCCTCTCTGTTGTCAGGTATTTTTCCATTCTCTGTGTTGTCAGGAATTTTCCCCCTCTCTCTTTTGTCAGGTATTTTTCCACTCTGTGTGGTCAGGTATTTTTCCCCTCTCTCTGTTGTCAGGTATTTTCTGTGGGTCAGCAGAACAGAGCCATGGCGATGACCAGCATGAATGACCACTCCTCTCGCTCCCACTCCATACTGTGTGTGACTGTCCTCGGGGTGAACAAGGCCACCAACTCAGCAAGCACAGGTATATTAGCTCCTGAACAAGCTTTGCTTCTGAATGAGTTTTATTTTGTAGATGACTTCAGTTTCTAAAGGAGCTGAGGTTGTGAATGTGTTTACTACCTAAACAAGTTCATTTTGTGGAAGAACTCTGTTTGTGAATAGTTTAGTTAGTTCAGTCTGCAAACAAGCAGTGTGTTCTATTCCTCAGGTCATCTGAACCTGGTCGACCTGGCAGGGTCAGAGCGCGTCAGTAAGTCTGGAGCCGACGGGGCTCGTCTGAAGGAGGCTCAGAACATCAACAAATCGCTGTCCTCCCTGGGGGATGTGATCCACGCCCTAAGAACCAAACAGAACTTTGTCCCCTACAGGAATTCCAGGCTCACCTACCTGCTACAGGATTCCCTCAGTAAGTACATCGATGTAACCCTATGTACTTACTTGATTGGTGTTTTATTCTAAACCATTGTAGTGGGAAGAAATTTGGCTCTGGAGTCCCACAACTATACAGACAGGAAGCCAGAATGAGCGGTACTTGAACTCACAGTGACTGTACTGGACAGAGCTACGGAGTCATTGCGCTGCACTTGGCCCCAGAGGCCCCTTTAACTTTATTGTGCTTGTACAAGTAACAGTAGATGTGTTTGTTACAAAGTAAAGTGTAACAGTTTTTCAGTCCTATGACAACGAGGGGGGCCTCCGTGGCTCAGTCAGTTAGGGCGCTAGCGCAGCGTAATGACCCAGGAGCCTCTCACCAATGCAGTCGCTGTGAGTTCAAGTCCAGCTCATGCTGGCTTCCTCTCCGGCTGTAAGTGGGAAGGCCTGCCAGCAACCTGCGGATGGTCGGGGGTTTCATCCCGGGCTGTGCCTGGTTTCCACCCACGATAATGCTGGCCACCGTCGTATAAGTGAAATATTCTTGAGTATGGCGTAAAACACCAATCAAATCAATCAAATAAATATGACGAGGAATCATCAGTGTGTGTCTTTTTCCTGTGTCATCTATTGGCAAGGCAACCACTGGCACCATGCAGCCACTGAAAAGACACCAGACATGACACCCCACCCAATCACATTATGCCTTGTACCGACACTTGGCCAACTGGTCCTGTTTCGTTTCTCTAACACACCCATCTCTGTGCTGAACAGCAAGTACCATTTTTAAAGTTTTTAGTATGACATGATCTGGCTTTGATGCCATGTCTGCAGTCTTTGAGGTGGACGCTCAAACCACAAAGTTTACATCTGCCATTTACTACATCACTCATTAGAATGGAACTGCCACCTAAAGAAGTTATCATCATCATAATCTATTCTAGCGTAATGTGTTATGGCATTGTATCAGTACAGGTGGCTGTAATAGTAGATGTGGCTGTAACTACATGTAGATGTATGCTACAATAAGTGTACATTTATCACCTGTGTAGTCATAACCATAAGTGTTGCTGTACATGTAACAGTAGATGGGTGTGTCACTAAATACATGTTACAGTATCACTAGAGTGGCTGTAACCATAGTTCTGTTGCGCCTGAAACATGAAGTACTCATGTAAAAGTCTTGTGTTATTGGTAGAGACGGTAAGACTATGCCACACAGGCAACTGGTCAGTGTGATTTTCTCTTTCCTAGAGGGTGACAGTAAGACCCTGATGATAGTACAGGTAGCACCTACAGAGCGACATGTCTCGGAGACTCTCTGCTCACTGCACTTTGCCAAACGAGTGAGGACTGTGGAGCTGGGTGCGGCTACACGACGGGTAGAGGCCACCAACATTGAGGTAGGTATTGCACCAACATGCACGTGGTGGTCGCTGACAAATGAAAGACCTCACCACACAAGTATAATGGATGCTCTCACCATGCATGTCAGAAATATTGCAGGACAAGATTATGCTTAAATGAATTTTTGTATGGCAATTTTAATTGCAACTAAACAGGTTTAGGAGCGAGCTGTTCTTTCTGTCAGTAGGTAGGAATTTTTGACATCCGTCTTCTGACATTGGCCTTCTGTCTTTTATAATGGACCATACACTAACAAGGCAACACAAAATGTGATATAAGAATGAATGTGTAAAGCTTGTATGAAATAGGTAATCATTCACTAGTGAATCATGTTATGGACAAGGTGTACATGTACAGTGTACATGAAGCGCCACCCTTTTATCACCAGATTGACTGAGGCGGGTGGAATGTTTTGGCCATGAAATGTTGATTGAACAAACATTTGGGGACTGACTATTGATGTTACAATTATCTTGCTCTTATCTTAGAATAAGTCCTCCAAAATGCCTCCGCCATCCTCTGGAAGAACAGTTACTAAGACAACGAGTTATGGGAGTCTGCCTGCCTCTGGTGCCCTTGTATCAACATCCAGCTCTTCTGCCATAGCCGCTCACAGAGTCGCCCAGATCACGGCCTCCGCACCAGGAAGGAATAACTCTGCAGCAAACAAAAAGACACCCTTGCCAGGGAAGAGCCCATTAGCAAGGGCAGTAACTCCTCTGCTCAAACCAATTCGAAGGAAACTAAATATACAGTAATCTGTGCGCGCAAGATCGTCCCACAACTGATTTATGTTGTACGACATGTTAGATCAAGCTGAGTTTCCTTACCTCATGACTCACTGAATATTGTATTAAGACTATTTTTCCATTAGTTTGATCCTATGTATGCTCCAGACTTTACGCAACACAAGTATATTTTATAACGGTGCTATTGCAAACTTGTAACAGTAGACAGAAGCAACGTAAGCAAAAATGATCCATGACTTTTGCTGAGTTGTTAAGATGTACACTAAAAAAGTATTCAGCTTTTAGTGAAGTGTAACCATGCTAGGCATCAGTTTTTGTGTCCCAACTGTAAGCGTGCCATTGTACATATGAATTGTATGAAATAAATCTTATCACTTTGAACTGTTACTGTTGGAGTGTTATTTCATTGCCTCAGCAATCTTTAAGACAATATCACAGACATATCTGTACATCATTGCTGCTGCATAAACCTGTAGATGAATTGAATTATCAGCAAAGAATCCTCAAGTCTATGTATCCTGCATCTGTTAAGCCAAAAATATATGAGACATTTCAAGATGTAAATTTCATATTCAACATTATGTTTCCCTTAATCCTTTAACCTGAGAAAGTAAAAAGGGACAGGTTATGGCCATGCAGTTGACATATTTATTTATGCATCATAAGACACAGCAAGCGCTGGTCAGTTCCAGCCTTGGGCAGGGAGAATATCATTCATGTTTCTACTTGTTTCAGGCCTGTGGCTGCAGTAAGTATAAACTGGTCCATTTATGTGGTATTACATGAAGTTCACATGAATTGACTTGCCTTTCACCAATATAACCTAACACCTTCAGCTTGCCCTGTGGGGGAAAGTGTGCACCATTGAGATATCAGATGACGTTCATCTTATTCTATTACTGGCTGGTTGTTTACTCCAACAGTTAATTAAATAGTGTTCATTTATTTATTTGATTGGTGTTTTACACTGTACTCAAGAATATTTCACTCATACAACAGTGGCCAGCGTTATGATTCGAGGAAATCGAGCAATCCTGAGGAATCCCATAGCCATCTGTAGGTTGCTGCAGACCTTTCCACGTACGGCCGGGGAGGAAACCAGCTCTTGCTCAACTTGATCTCAAAGCAACCGCAGTGGTGAGAGGCTCCTCATCACTGCGCTGTGCTGGCATGCTAACAACCTCAGCAAATGGTGTTAATGGAGGACCTATCATATCATTTTGTTAGTGATTGCCTTACTGCTCTTGTGCCTAAAAGGTCAGGGGACTGCTTGACACAGAGGGTGTTACGGTCAGGGGGCTGTTTGACACAGAGGGTGTTACAGTCAGGGGACTGCTTGACACAGAGGGTGTTACGGTCAGGGGACTGCTTGACACAGAGGGTGTTACGGTCAGGGGACTGCTTGACACAGGGTGTTACGGTCAGGGGACTGCTTGACACAGAGGGTGTTACGGTCAGGGGACTGTTTGACACAGAGGGTGTTACGGTCAGGGGACTGCTTGACACAGGGTGTTACGGTCAGGGGACTGCTTGACACAGAGGGTGTTACGGTAAGGGGACTGCTTGACACAGAGGGTGTTACAGTCAGGGGACTTCTTGACACAGAGGGTGTTACGGTAAGGGGACTGTTTGACACAGAGGGTGTAACGCTATGCCAGATGTTTACCACCATGGTCATGTATTCCCCTGATGTCTATAGTGCACGACAGTTACATTCAATGTAAGTTAAACCTTCTATGTCAACTGCGCCCCAGTACATGAAACCTCCTGAGATGCTGAACATTCCATTTACATAAACCTTAGGGGCCTCCGTGGCTCAGTCGGTTAGCGCGCTAGCGCAGCGTAATGACCCAGGAGCCTCTCACCAATGCAGTCGCTGTGAGTTCAAGTCCAGCTCATGCTGGCTTCCTCTCCAGCCGTACATGGGAAGGTCTGTCAGCAACCTGCGGATGGTCATGGGTTTCCCCCGGGCTCTGCCCGGTTTCCTCCCACCATAATGCTGGCCGCCGTCGTATAAGTGAAATATTCTTGAGTACGACGTAAAACACCAATCAAATAAATAAAATAAAAATACATAAACCTTTATAAGATGAGCAAAATGTAACATCAATAATAAGAAATTCTCAACACATTGAATCCATACATAATATTCATTTGTTGTATTTTCAGCTATAAATTTATATTCAAGTCACCAATCTCTGTTAACCAGAGCTGGACTTGAAGACAACAACAGTATTTACAGAGCACTAGAAAGCAACAGAACATGTCAGTAAACTGCAGGTCTAGCAAGACACTGAAACAAACCACCATTATAAATCACTGCGAACCCCAAAGCCTGGGCCTTTAGGGGGCTCTGTCAAACATGTTAGTCCACCTTTAGGTTCACATGCAAACCGCCAGTCCTGGCCACTCCTGTGAAGATAAAACAAGCATTCAAATATTAAATTAAATCATAACCAAAACAAATTACTTTACATTCATCTCTCAAATTAACACTTATCATGGATCTCTGGTTCAAATTTTATTTTAGACAACAATACATGTCCACTAACTAGTTTGCAGCAATGCTTTCTCCCATGGTACTACAAGTGGATTGTTGGGATGGGGGAAGTTACATCACATTCTGACATGCTTCAATATTCATGAATTCAATTCATTTGATGTTGATGGGGATGATGCCTTTCTGAAGAATTTTTAATTTATAAATGACACTAGCTCCGCCTACTCACAACTTCACATTCCACATTGTCTATCTTTTCCTCTAAGACATTTTAGCCTTCTTAATCCTCCATGAGGCTTTGCATATTAAAATACCATATTTCACCAAAAGTTTATCTATTTTCAAGTAAAACACATTGATTAATTTAGATGGATTCATCCACCTTATAGAGTCACTTAAATGTTTCAGTACCAGAAAAAAACTAAAGTATTGGCTTTGTCAGACCTTTTATGTGCCTCTGAAAGTGTGATTTCAGAGCCAAACTTAAGGTAAAATACGATCAGCTATGATTACCCCAAAAAACTTAGATAGGAAAATTTGTGACTTACTGTGGTCCTGGTTTAGGTTCTTTCCCAGCCTTCAGATCATTTAGGATTCTGTTCATGTCATCCACTGTTAAATCCTCCTGAAAAAAATGATACATATGCCTGGTTATACATTTACTGATTCCTTTTTGTCACCCCTAGATTCCCTTCTGTCACCGCTAGATTCCTTTCTGTCACCACTAGATTCCTTTTTGTCACCGCTAGATTCCTTTCTGTCACCACTAGATTCTTTTCTGTCATCACTTGATTCCTTTCTGTCACCGCTAGATTCCTTTTTGTCTCCACTTGATTCCTTTTTGTCACCGCTAGATTCCTTTTTGTCTCCACTTGATTCCTTTTTGTCACCATTAGTGCATGCACATATCCGTATATACTGAGTTCTGGATGAATATGCTGAAGAGCCAAGATCTAGCTGATTGTGACAATATCCATCAACATCTTTTGTCCTAGACAACAATTCTCTGACATTATTATCTTGCCATTGTAAGCTGATATAAACATTTGCCACGAAAACTGTTATAATTACACCATTTTGATGCTTGTATTTTTTTTTAAACCTGATTTTGTGATTGCCCTGTGTATTTAAAGTCTATCAAAGATGTTTTTTATTCTCAGTGAAGGTGTGAGCTCCCAATGAACGAGTCCGGGTCTCATGGGCATGGTCCTGATCACCCACAGGACAATGGATGACATATCTGACTACGTATACCTCTAGAGTCAATTATGATCTGTAATGCCGACAAATTTTAGTAAATCAACAAGATCTTCTTTAGCCTCTTGATAAATCATGTATCATTAAAAAATAATGATTGCTTAGTTTAGCATAAAAACGGACCCTCGTTCCAAAGTATATTAAAATCATTGTTTTGTAAAGTGACATTTTATGCCTTGAACAATATTTCAGTCCTATCACTGATGTCCACCACATGTATGTTGCTGCCCAACAGCAACAGCGTGTCAGCAACTCCAGACCCTATGTGACCTCGGGATATGCATACCGCACTGGAGGAAGACAAGTGGTCTTCACCGAATGTTACACTGCACCAACAGCCCCACAAGAAGTGAGGGGGAATCTAAAAACTCCCTATCCATGGTTGGGTTTGAACTTGTTTCCTTGTGTGTCCTACCGACTGAAAGACAAGCACCTCTAACCACTCACCTAACCGCTCACTGGTTTAGACCAATTGACTGATTTGTTTATCAGTGCTGTTCCCCATTTCAGTGGGACACTTTAAGCACTGAACCATAGACGAGGTGGGGGCCTCTGTGGCTGAGGAGCCTCTCGCTAATACTGTGGCTGTGAGTTCAAGTCCAGCTCATGCTGGCTTCCTCTCCGGCTGTATGTTGGAAGGTCTACCAGCAACCTGCAGATGGTCAAGGGTTTACCCTTGGCTCTGCCCAGTTTCCTCCCACCATAATGCTGTCCACCTACGTATGAGTGAAATATTCTCGAGTTTGATGTAAAACATCAATCCAGTCAATAATCAATGTATCATGATGCCATGGTCCAGGTTAGTCACCTCATCCAGCCTGGCCTATGTTAAGTACAAGGTAAAACATGGACCAGGTTAGTCATCTCATCCAGCCTGGCCTATGCTGAGTACAAAGTAAAACATGGACCAGGTTAGTCACCTCATCCAACCTGGCCTATGTTAAGTACAAGGTAAAACATGGACCAGGTTAGTCACCTCATCCAGCCTGGCCTATGTTAAGTACAAGGTAAAACATGGACCAGGTTAGTCATCTCATCCAGCCTGGCCTATGTTGAGTACAAAGTAAAACATGGACCAGGTTAGTCACCTCATCCAGCCTGGCCTATGTTAAGTACAAAGTAAAACATGGACCAGGTTAGTCACCTCATCCAGCCTGGCCTATGTTAAGTACAAAGTAAAACAGTTCCATGTATCACTTGTGGAGCCAATGACATCCCCCAGGATAGAGCATCTCGGTTTATCACGTTCGGTAAACCTACATGCAAACTTCAAGTACTTAGTCCCCAAAATCCCACATAACAAAACATCCCGCAGAACATCCCATACTTACATAATAGTTGTCATTTATCTGTACCATGGGAGCATTTATACACGCCCCTAAACACTCAACTTCTGCTAGTGTGAACATCTTGTCCTCAGTTGTCTCCCCTACATCAATTCCTGTGAGACAAAAAAAAAAAATTCAGGGGTTAAATCCATATTTTTCAGATGCGTTTTATTTCACATCATTGCTCTTCCAAATTAAAATACACCTTTCGGCACCCCCCACCCCACCTCACACCCACCTGTCACAATACACTTATTTAAGGCTCAGGCTTGACCTCAGAGTCCTGGGAAAGAGGCAGACTTTCTAATCTCTCAGCAATCTGTGAGTGATCTTCCGGAAATAAAGCCAGACTGTCAAGACTGTAGAGAAAAACTTCTTGGTTTGGAGTGTTGTCTGCTGCTGAGGTGGACGGACCTAAAGACTGACCTATGTGTACTCCTGGTGATCTGACATGACTGTGGAGCACTACTGACCCCAGACACATGACTCATACTGACCTAAGTTAGATTTAATAGCCTCCAGTATAGGTCCCGAGCCCACTCCACCCAACATACAGGGGGTTGTGGTACAGATCTGAACAAAGTACTTCCCCACAGGCTCCCTGTGAGAAATCGAAAAAAAAGTTACAAAAACAGGGTTCTCAGACTGATTTCACAAAGCCAAATCAAATTTTGAAATACAATTTTAAAGCTTATTTTTGGGGCCTGAAAAACTGAAATTTTGGTCACTACAAAATGTTCATCTTAGGTTAAGTGTTTAAATTTGAATTTCCAGTCCCAAAAACTAAGCAATTAGACAGCCTTAAATCGTCACTAAAGTCAGAAATTTCTTTGTTCCATTGTCTCTGGATGAAGTATCAACCATTCAATTGAACATTCAGAACACCTGGTTGTGTTAGCACAATCACTGACAGGACTTGCTGATTTTCATGATGAATGTTCTGCACAAAGGATCACGTAAAACAAATATAACACTTTTCAAATTTGACTGTCAACACAAATATAAAACACAGAAAGTGTTACCTTTTACAGAGGGCCTTTGAAATATGAAGTGACTTGACATTTTTGGCAAAAATGGAAAAACATAGTAATAATACTATTGGTACTACTAGTAAAAAAAAAAAAAAAAGACACAAATTTTCCTAAAAACAAAAATAGTAAGAACATGCATACATTTGTTACTGGGCTTTGTTTTTATAGCGCTGATTGAGCCTTAGGGTATAAAATATTACCCTGATAAATTAGTTTTATAGACAGAAATGACATGATGAGTGTTTCAGTGAAGATCACATGAATTGCTCAGACCTGTTAAACATTGTGTAGAAGGTGGCGACTTCATAGACCCTCATCCTGGGCATCTTCAGTAGGTCGGCCACGTGATGCATGGCCGAGATAGGGGTCCAACCTGAAGGCAACGCATATACAACATCATCACAGTTGACAAATATTTCAATGCAAAAATCCATAAATTCAGAGAAGTTTCCTCCAACAGACGAATAATTAAGAAATAAATATTCAACAATGATCTGTCATGCAATTAATGTCATAATAATTAATAAAGAAAAATAGTTAAAAAAAACAAAAAGTAGCAAGGAGATAAAAATTGAAGTACATATAGTTACTACTGATTAGCTATTCATTCACAATATAGCAATCTCAGTATGAAACGCACACACATCTAACACCCTGCCTCACATGAGTGAATTGTATCATTAAACTTGGTATTTCCTTTCCGTTATTTTAGCTGAAATTTGTTTTAGAATAACATACCCAGAATTTACACTGTCAAGCAATATTTTGACATTGTTACGAAAGAACAACTTTATAGTGATTTGAAATTTTGACTTCAGTCAAACATCGCTTAGTGATCCTTCATTCTCCATAACCATCTCCGTTCAAACACAGCCTTACCGATCTGTCTCTGGGCTAGATCCAGCAAGGGTATCACTGCTGCGCTCTTGTGACCTTCCGGATAGTTGGCTAAAATTGACTCCACTCTCTGACAACACAAACATAGCTTGTGACCAAAAGACTCTACTGAACGTTCAAAAACAACTTAGCCGGGTTTCGCCCTTTCACGTACAACATCTATGAAATGCAAGTAATTTCAGTTATCTACTGTTTTGCTCCTTGTGCAGAAAACAGGAAGGAAAATTTTCTTGTCTGTTAATGCCAGTTGTAGGGTGCCTCAAAGAAAATAAGCCTCAAAGAAAATGTACTGTACCTGTTGTTTTCACTGCAAGAAACCCGTTGAGATACATATGCAAATCATGTACTGTCTAATCTATGGGCGTCACTCATGATGACTATTCAGTACATGTGTACCTTACCATGCACACCTGCTTTTGTCAAAACTCTTCACGGTCTTGAACTTTGCACCAAAACCAAAGAAATGTATTTATGATGTAAGCAATCCACTTGGTTACATACATGTACAGATATAGTCACAAGACACCACACCTTTATCAGGAGTATCAGGAATCTATCCATACATCTACCTGATTACTCAATCACCTACCTTCTTATTCTCTGGGGAAAATTCAAATGGTGTGTTTGGGTTATTATCTGGACTGTCCCTGTGCTGTAAGAAAGTAAACAATAATACACAGGTGATGAAAATCTTACTCACAGTTTGACGGAGGAAGAATGACTATGGTTATTTATTGATTTATTTGATTAGTGTTTTATGCCATACACAAGAATATTTCACTGGCAGCCAGCGATATGGTGGGAGGATCCCTTGGGAAACCCACTCTGACTATTGACGCCAACTAAACAATCTGCTTACCTGCCTGAAGAGCCTTTCCAAGATACATTTATTTAGCACAAATTACTGCTAGTACATGAAAGTGTATGTGTTAGGAATTAACTATACCTGGGTACATTTTTGACTTTGTGCTCTTACAGAAATATATGCAATCAAAATGGAATTCTTGAAAAAGTGTGTACATTATTGTGGTTTCAGCAAAATACAACATGTTTGTATTCACAATCTTGTGTATATTCTAAAGCTCAGTGCACATGGACCACATTTGTTGTCAAAAATGAGATTTCTTGATCTAGACAACATAAAAACCCTCAAAATTTACTGGTGTACAGTTACCACATCAAGAATTTCGGAGTCTAGAACATCAAATGACCTTGAGCATATCATGTGACCATCTTTCGAGCTGTAATCTTCCAAAATAGACAACAATTTCCAGATCATTTGACACCAGGATCTGAAAGATTTCCGACAACAAAGGTTGTTTGTGTGCACTGGGTTTTATGTTTTGAGAGAAGACGGATGAATCCAATTGATTCCGTTCATGGTATGTACATTTTGGGAGCATTATTCATAAGACAATTTTGTTTTTATATTTATACCTGCATACAAACCCATAAATATAAATGACATAATTACCACAAAGAGATGGCTACTACACATGGCTGGTGTCCCATGGAGTTGGCGTATCTGGCGTGCCTACAATGAAAAGGAAATCTCTGTCTGTCCTTTCACAATTCCTAACAGTTCACAAGATACAAATAAAGAGGAGATGTCTGGTAAGCATAAGCAGTAAAAGTTAATGTTTTATAAATTTAATGCGGAAAACAGATGACTCATCACAGAACTCAGGTTCATCCATCACTACACATTTTCAGAAGGGTGCTGCACCCTGCACCTCTTTTGTTCCGCACAATCAGAAAACCTGTCTGATATATTCACCTAAGGGGGTGGTGTCATTTGTGATCATCAGAGGGGTAATGCATGTTCGCTATAAAGTCTACCGTTCAAGTACCTTCTATTTTTTGTGGAAGGCCTGTTGGTCGAGTGGTCTAGACGGTTAACATGTATTGTTTGCGATTTGGTGCCTGACTCTGAGGACACTAGTTCGAATCCCACAGTGGTCAGCCAATTTTCAGCACTAGAATCTGTGCTATATTCTAAAATAGTAATCCCTGTAGTTTTCCCTCCTTTGCTAATTTTTGGAAAATTTTTAATATTTAATTTATTGCACGAAATTTACTGAACTGCATAAGTTTAGTAAACTCTTCATGGCCAAGAATGGCCCAATCCCATCATCACAGTGTGCTCCATTAAAAAATCTGATGCACTTGCATTACCAGTTTGTCATAGAATGAGTCAGAATGACAAACCGACAGACAAAAAGGTAAGAAATACAGGTTTCAGCAAACTTAAGGCCATGGACATGTATTTGATGGGTAATTTTGGTCTCACACGCTGTGACAAACTGGCTTGTCAACAGTATCAGGATTTTAAATGGAGCGCACTCTGACGTTGACTTGTGTTCATCCTTGGGCAAACAAACCTTTTGCCAAACTTAATGTCAGAGCAACGTCGGACTACCATGGCATTTGAGACAAAATTTATCCATCAAATACACCTCCTTGGTCTTTAAGTAGCAGCCCCACCTTTCTTTACCTGTTCTTCTATTAATTATTCCAAGACCAACGTCTATTGATGTTTTTAAGGCACATGTGCCCAAAATTCTTTGTTAGTGTTCACAGTCACCCACTGTCAACCTCAAAATGACAAATTCGACAAGAGAAGCTAAATGAATCAGGTTTTTAAACTTAATGCCTGTTAACTTCATACCAATCTCGGACTAGAGATGTGATTGCCAAGGCTTACTCAGCTTATCATTTAGAAATGTGCCACTGTCCATCCCACCTAAGATGTGGATATGTCATGTGCAGCTGAAGTAGTTCAGTGTTTACAGAATCTTGAAATAGCACAGTGCTACATTAAAAATCTGAATGTTGAAATAGCTCACACATAGTCCATGTAGTTGGACTGTTGTCACGTAATTACTTCTTTCAATCTCGACAGTATCAGTATTAAAGAATTTACAACTACGGGAACAAAAAAAGGAACAGGAAGAGTCTAATGTCGCCTGAAATGCGCTACTTTTTAACTTCACAACCTGATTCCTATGTGCCGCCCCAATGACGGTATGTTACAAAAGTACGAAAACTGAACTTTCAATAATGCCAAGTTTACAGTCTTAGACGTAATCTGCTGCTATAAACGCCCCGAAGACATCAATCGTGCAGAGTAACGATTCATGAACATTCCACAGTACTTGAACATTAAATCTCACCGTAGACACTAGAATATGTCGAAACGAAGACAACATTTTGCTATTTGACACCAGCAATGTCAAGCTGTGATCTTCGGCAAAAGTAGAGTTGCCAACAAGATGGACTTGTAATTTTATTGGTCAAAATACAGTTAAAAAGTTTTACATGTTTATTTCTCATATTAAAGAAGATAAAATGACAGGTTTTTTTTTAGTCGGTAAATATGTAATTTTAAATATATTTTCTGCTCTCCTGTGATCTCGGTATCCGTGTAAACAATATGGCGGGTAGGGTATAGCTTATCAACGAGGCTTAGCTAAAAAATACTTTCCAAAAAAAAAATCGCAACTTCTGTAATGATTCGGGAAGACAGATGTGAGTATTTTGTATTCCTTAAACCTATATTTTGTTGGTTTTAAAAACTGTTTAAGAGATTATGATAGCAAGAAGCTGGTTCACGTGACGTATAAGTGTTAACTCGTCCAAGTTCCAACGAAGCACGTATTCGTACACGTCAACTCGACTTGTGTCTGGTCAACTCGTACACCATATGCTAATATAAAGTACCTTACACCACACAGTTGACAGACGGGGTGCAGCGACCGGTAGTCTAGGGGACCAATAACGGAAAACACTATCATATCGTTGTATGATTTTTATTTTCAACTGAATATGTAGTGTCTGAGAGAAGCCTAGCTCCACCTTTGCTAACACTATGGGCTAGAGCTACTCAACGGTTCATTTGATTTTCTTACAGTAGTGCCAGAATTCAACTCGCACCTCAGGCACTTTTCTCATGTCTCAGGCGAAAGTACAGGCCAACATAAGTATGGCATGTTACAATTTCTGTGGACTCAGCTTCATTCGTTAGGAGATTGCCGGCCTAAAAGATGATCATTGCCCCATGTTAAAATGAAAACACCTCCACGTTAATGGCGGTTCTCCTTCTTCTGCTAAAAGGCATTACAGATCCTTGCAGTGCATTGTCGAAAGTGAGAATAAACACTTATGGCACTTCTGGCCAACCCCAAATTGAACATAAAGATACGGAATTTCATGTCACATGCTTTATATAGGTATTTTATACACTGATGAGGATATGTGAAAATAGAACGAAATTGGACATTTGGAAGAGTTGTCTTACCCTGTCTTGTCTTCTCCGCCCCTTGGTTTAGAAATATGGACGAGAGCATTCCAGAATCAAAGATGGCAATGTATTCTAGGGGTCATATATATTTACCGCTGTTTGTCTTTTTTTTTTACAGCTATAGGTGTAATGGAGATTATATCATTTTTTGTGAAATATGTATGGTCTCTTGATTTATTTTTCTATTTCGATTATGCACCTTTGTTTTCTGCACAAATCAGGAAACAGGGGTCACTTTACATTACATTTTGACAGTTTACTTTCTATGGGAAGAGGTCCCTAGTTCAGCAGCCATGGAAGTCAATGTGTGTATAGTGTTTTTTTTTTTTAGTGTTTACAGTATGAGCTTGTGAGTTTGTGGACAATTCATGGACTACACTACATGTCTGCAGCAAAGGAAGAAACGGTAGGATTTAAATCTAGGCACTGAGAGGAGGATTTAAATATTTTGCTGTAATGACTACTGCTAGCACTTCTGGTTGTGGCATATATATCAGTTTCAAGTGACTTCCGAATCTAAACCAAACCCGAAACAACACCAATTGTAGCATTCATATTTTGGCCTATACTTTCTCAGGTGCCTTGAGAAAAGTGCCTGAGGTGCAAGTTGGCAGAACTCTGGAAAAATCTAATGGATTATTTTGTAGCTCTTCCCCGTAGTGTTAACAAAGGTGTAGTGGCATGTGGAGATGGTAGAAGCCATAGTTTTAGGTAATTGTTTATAAATGTAAGTTAAGTCACTGATGAGTAAATTAAAAGTTGATCAATCACAGGCCTACGAGTAGGTCATAGGATGAGTTTACCCGAAACCGTAGAAGACAAATGGCTATGTAGACTGGCTTCAGTGATGTCTTGTGTTGAAACTATATGTATGACTATTATTTAGTTGTTAATTTCCTCTGTTGAGAAATACAATGACAACATTCCTGTTTAGGTTTATGCGGATGGGTGACTAATGTTAATTACATATAAAATGTGACAATATAACTTAAAAACCACAAAACAATTTCTTAGATTGAAATTAACACACCAGTACTAAAAGTGACTAGCATAAGTTATCATACTGTTTTCTTTCTGTTTAACATAAAAATTATTGTTGTTCATCTTCTCACTTGTCTCTCAATGCACCTTGTAATGCAGAACTTTTCTGAGAGAAATTGCAGGGTCATTGGGTTATAATACTGGTCATATTTTAAGTTTATTTAAACATGTGTTTATTTTCAACAAAATTTCTGACATGTTCAGACACTAACTTAAAACAAGAAAAAGTTTGTACAACATTCACAGTGTAGTTATCCCAGTTGTAATGTGATCTTTCTGTCATACCAATTATTACAAGGTTTTTTTTTTAAAAATCTGTAAGAAAATCATTTTTCAGTTAAAAATTATTGTCTCACTCTCTTCTGTTACACAAACTTGTAATCCAGGTCTCTTGAAAGTGGGAAAATAAGCATGGCAGGAAAGAACAACCAGAAGTTTAAAGGCTTGGGGCAGAAAACAGGGCGGGATAAGAATCGTTTTACCCTGTTCAGCAAACTGTTAGCTACCAATGAAAAGTTCCCAACAAAACATATCTATGGAGAAATGAAGATCAGGGAGTTGAAGCGCAATCTGGAGTTCACCATTGGAATCCCTCAAAACCTTCAAAGAATTAGCTATTTGGATGAAGGTAATGCCTAGCAGAGGACAGTTTAACTAGAAGTGTGATAAGTATGGATTATCTGTACAGGTGTAGGGAGTTTGTATTTGTAGAGTTAATGCATGCATCCATGTGTTGAAAAAGAATTTGTAACAGGGATCGATTCCACAAAGACATTTTGGACTTAAGTCAAAATTTGAAATACGATCTTGAAGCCTATTTTTGGATTTTATGAAGAAAAATTTTGTCCACTTCATCAGTATTATCTTAAGCTAAATGTATCCAAATTTCAACTTTCAATACCAAAAACTGAGCATTTTGGTAAGATTTGAAATTTTGACATACATGTAAGTCAGAAATGGATTGTGGAATCCACCCCAGACTCTGAAAGTAATATATCTCAGTGTTTTGTTTAATATTTTTATACATATGGGTGGGCTGCTTTACATATGTTGTTGTCAAGCAAGACATACATTTACATGGATGTATGTACATTGGAGATACAGTGCCTTTGTGGATATATTACTATTTAAATCATACTCCAGTTGAATGTAAGCTGCATTTCTGTGTAACACATTTGGTGCACATCTGATACTCTTGTTTTGTGATAGGCTAGCAGCACTTTCATTTGAGGTCAACAAAGTTCTTTTCTTTCTGTGTGTAGGAGACTTACTAGACCACACAGATATCAAATCCAATGACATTGTCCCAGGTGGCACCTTACAAATCAGAGTTTGGCCCATGTGGATTGACCTGATAGAGGCTGTGGCTTCAAATGACATTGACAAGGTATGTAACTCTTCATTACAGGTATGTTAAAATCAGATTTGGGGAGAAAAGTGATGATAATCTAATTTAGAGATTAGAACTTTTTCTACTCGGACATATCTTAAACATTGGTCAAGTGTCAGTTGCTTTCCAGTGCATGTGTCATCCAAAAGTTTGTCCTTGGGTATTTGAAAGTTACTCAACTTTTTCTCATTCAGACAGATCTGTTGATTTTATAAAGATGCTCTGGGGTTAGTTTTGAAGGTAGAATTATATCATACTGGAAAAATGTCAGTTTCAACACCCATAGTTATGTTTCATGACCTTTAATTGCCTCAAGTATCCACTTTTGGGAGGTAAATTTTAGGAAAAATGTAGTTATTGAATAGCTCTCTCTTTTGTATTTTCTTCCTGTTCAGCATAAGTATTATGGATCCATAGTTTCCATACATTTCCTTCCATTTATTACGATGTAGTAAGTTCTGACTGTTGACAGCCTGTATACCTGCATTTGTTATTATCAGGTGTTTAAGCTTGGTGTCACACAAGACACAGATTACAAGACCCCCAACAGTGAATACATGCCAAAGAGAGCCAAGGCGGGATGGCTGGCTGAGCGAGCCTTTGTGGCCCTCTGTGTGGCTGCTCATAGAGGACACTCAGAACTGGTCAACAGGCTTATCCGATCAGGTACAGTGCTGATGATCAATATTCTCTGGGAATTTCAAACTTGAAGTCATTTGTCGCAAAAGGTAAAACTAGTCCTTGTGTATCATATATATATATTTTACTTGTCAAAAATGTTAGACAGCTTGTCTCTCTGTACTCTGGATATACAAATGATACCATTTACCTTCAGGAACTTCCTAAAAATATTCAGCACCTTAATCTTCTGCATAGTTTGTTTACTGTAAATAACTATTTTTCAGTCACCTATGTTACAGTAAATGTTATAGTTGTCTAACATTTCTGACAGGTCGCATGGTACAGTAGGATGTTTTTTTACCTTAAGCGATGAGAGTGTGAAAACAAAACTCCCTGGTGAACAATTTTTGAATTTATTATTTAAAATTTTGTTTATTAAAGTTTTTATGTGCAACCCCAAGAAGACCATATCAGCAGATTACTGAAGGTAACTCAGAAGATATGTATTGTTGGTCTGTCAATCTGTTACAGGTACATGTGTGAGAGAAACACAGGTTGACAGGATACTAGGGTAGATTGTATATTTGTCAAACATTATATCACATTACGATATGATAATGTGAACAGAGATGAACAAAATATATGTGCACATGTAATAATGTCATTAGATGGTGTCTTGGTGTTTATTTGGCTATAGGCCATAACCTCATCAAACAAGGTCATGTACTGGAACTTGTGAAGGAGGTTAGTGAGGTACCTGTTAAAAAACAGGGATTTTGGGCTTGATTATTTTTGTGCCACTCATAAACGTGACAACTGATATTAGGTGAATGATTCTCCAGTACTTTGTTGAAGAATAAGGTATATTATCCGTGAGGCATTTAATGACAATTTATGTTTGTCAAATACATGCAATTTGCTCCATGTTACCTTGGTTACAGGAGCCAATTTGAATTCTTCCACACCCAATGGACGGACGCCCTTACACTTGGCAGCTTCCCAGGGCCATGGACAGATTATTGACAGCTTGCTACAGAATGGTAAGCTAACTGGAATGATTCCGTATAACAGTGTTTTTCAAAACTTTGAACCTTGAAAAACTAAAAACATGAAATTATGAAATAATGATTTTTTATCCAGTTTTTGTTGTTCATTTTAGCACAGTAAATGATATTTTTGAACGAGGGGGGACAGACAACAGACTTCATTATACATTAGACAACCTCCTTCTCCTGCTACATTGAGTTCTCCCCTATCAATAGTGCGATTAACTGCATTGAACACTACATGTGCTAATCTGGATCTAGGAATTTTTAAGGCAATTTTCAGTCACCAATTCAAGATACAGCACAAATGCAGAGTATTCTCCCATTATCAGTAGTAGGGCAATTTGTACGTTTAGTTCTTCCTCTTGAAGTGCCCTGTAGTTATAAATATGATTCACTAAACATGTACATTATTGTTATTGATGGTTATGGCATCTCTTGTAGGGGCTGAACTGTTATTTATTTATTTCATTATTGTTACTGAAGAATATTTCGCTTATACAACCATGTCCAGCATTACGGTGGGAGGAAACCAGACAAAGCCCACGGGAAACCCACAACCATCTTCAGGTTTCTTCCCATGGATGACTGGAAAGGAAGTCAGTAGGAGCTGGACTTTTGGGTCATGGTGCCATACTGGCCACAGAGGCCTCCACTGAACAGTTAAGCCATGTTCACAGTGTCCATGTAGACACTGACCTGTCATGCCTGTAAGGTCATGTTCTGTTTTGTAGGTTCTGAACTGTTAAGCCATGTTCTGTTATGTAGGCGTTGACCAGTCATGCCTGTAAGGTCATGTTCTGTTATGTAGCTTCTGAACTGTAAAACCATGTTCTGTTATGTAGACGCTGACCAATCATGCCTGTAAGGTCATGTTCTGTTATGTAGCTTCTGAACTGTTAAGCCATGTTCTGTTATGTAGGCGTTGACCAGTCATGCCTGTATGGTCATGTTCTGTTATGTAGCTTCTGAACTGTAAAGCCATGTTCTGTTATGTAGGTGCTGACATTGATGCTGTTGATGACTCTGGGATGACAGCCCTGATGGTTGCAGAACAGTTCAAACACAAAGCTTGTGGAAGGCATCTCTTCCTCTTCCGCTGGCAACAGCGTGCCAAGAAAATGCAGCCCAGCATGGAAATACCGCTCATGGCCCATCAAATGTGCGATTCTGCCTACCCCGTGTGGCGCAGTGGCAAGCGCTGTCAGTTGTATATGACAAAATTACCTCCCCCTGGTGAGTTTGAAGGCACTCGCATCGACTCCAGACCATATCAGCCTTTCTCTGAGAAGTCATTCAGAAAGAGATTTGGATCCCCGCCAAATTTGCAGATGATTCAGACAACACATCATGGCAGCAGTAAGTCATGGATTACCCCATCTTGCCTAGGTCACACCAATGACCTTTTAATTGTTTTGTGGACAGAATAAATAGAGGATATTGCACAGTATGGGCAGAATAAACCATCTGTCAGTGTCAGAGGGGAATGTTATCTACATGTAATTTGTGGAAAATGTACACTTTATTCAAGTTTCAAGGTTTTTATGTTTGCCTGTTCTGAAACCTTGAAAAACAGGAAAATCATGAGAACATCAAAATTTGACAAAATAAAAAGTTGGATTTCAATTTTATTTTTATTCAATGTTTGGAATTTTAGATGCCGGCTCACCTGCGAAATGTAAAATAAAATTGGTGTTGTCTTGTTATCATAACCATGATGTTCTCGGTTATCACAATCATGATGTTCTTGGTTATCATAACCATGATGTTCTTGGTTATCATAACCATGATGTTCTTGGTTATCATAATCATGACGTTCTTGGTTATCATAATCATGATGTTCTTGGTTATCATAACCATGATGTTCTTGGTTACCATAATCATGATGTTCTTGGTTATCATAATCATGATGTTCTTGGTTATCATAATCATGATGTTCTGGGTTATCATAATCATGATGTTCTTGGTTATCATAACCATGATGTTCTCGGTTATCATAATCATGACGTTCTTGGTTATCATAATCATGACATTCTTGGTTATCATAATCATGATGTTCTTGGTAATCATAACCATGATGTTCTCGGTTATCATGATCATGATGTTCTCGGTTATCATAATCATGATGTTCTCGGTTATCATAATTGTGATGTTATCGGTTATCATAATCATGATGTTCTTGGTAATCATAACCATGATGTTCTTGGTTATCCTAATCATGATGTTCTTGGTTATCGTAGTCATGACGTTCTTGGTTATAAAAATCATGATGTTCTTGGTAATCATAATCATGATGTTCTTGGTTATCATAATCATGATGTTCTCGGTTATCATGTAAGAGGCCACGAGATGTATAAATACATCACACTTAAATCAATGAAATGTCTTGAATATTTCAACATCCTCATGGGGTATCATAGAATAGAAGAGTTGACAGCTTTGACATATAAGAACGCATGTTCGAATTCAGCTGAAGCTTGTTTGAGCATAGTCTTGCGTCTGGAGATACTGGCAGACATAAGGTGGCAAGGGTGGTAACAACTGTTCAGTATAGGTTGCTATGTGCCATCAGTACCCTTCACTATTATTTTATACTTAATTGCAGGGTTAATACCTACATGTACCTTAGTGTAAAACAACACACTTGTTGCATGGAGTTGTCATCTATATAGTAACCTTGTGGCCGAGGGTAGCTCGCCTTCCACTTCGACATGTACTTGTATATACCAGTGCCACAAAAAAGTGGAATTTTAGAGGCCAATAAAGGTTATACATCATATGTTGCTTGCTGATACATTGCTAACAAGTAAACTGTCATCCTTGCCTCCAAGTAAACCTCTGTACACTGTCCTAAAATCAGCAGAACTCTCAGAATTGTTGTGTTTGGATGTGATGCATTCTAAATCCCCTTGTTTATTTCTAACAGGGCTGGGATCACAGCCACTGCCAGATATTGGAGAAGGACTTGGAGATTTTGGGTAAGATGGTAGCAAGTTAAGACCTGTCACATTTCCATTATGTCTTCCATCACTGCCCACACGTCGTTTATCACCCAAATTTAAAAGAGAAATTATTTATAATATAGCAAATAATGCACAAGTGTCCAAAGCAGGGTCAGATAACATTATATGACCGGGTCAGTTCTCAGAACAAGATATGTACATGTATATCAACTGAAGCACTGTGCATTGTTTGTTTAACCAATCCCATTACCAGGGGATGAAGTATTGTGCTGATTATCACTGGTCAAACATTTACATATTTTTTAAAATCTGCCAACTTGTGGAATTCTGCAGTTTGTCCAAGACTTTCCATAATGCTTGATATTAAAGTGGTTTGGGGGGCCTCAATAACCTAGTGGTTAGCCTTATTGTTAGCGCAGCATAGTTACCCAGAAGTATCTCACCAATGCATTTGCTGTGACTCCAGCTCATGCTGACTTCCTGTTCTGTCGTACGTGAGATGGTCTTCCAGCAATCTGTGGATGGTCATTGATTTCCCCACGGTGCTGCTTGGTTTTTTCCCACCATGATTCTGGCTGCCATTGTACAAGTGAAATATTTTTGAGGACGGCAATACTCCAGTCAAATAAATAAATAATAGTGGAGCAGAATCAGCTCTGCCTTGAAAGTGTTATGAATATATGACTGACCAGGAAAGCTATCTTACATTTATATGTACATATCTCCTGTGTATGTGATCTGCCAACAGCATAACTACCCTGGGTCCCTTACCACCAAGTTATGATGAGTGGATCAACAAGTTACATGAAAAAGAGCGGAAAATATTTTTACAGAAGAAGAGAGAAGAAGAAAGACTTAGACAAGAGGAAGAAGACAGGTAAGATGTTAAATTAATTAAGGCAAGTTTACCAGGAGGTGTACAGATTTGGAATCTTGATCAGGTCACAGGATAAGTGGAAACTCTCAGGACATGAACACCCATACATCAAATCTTAATGTATAGTCCTGTATAAAAATATACAAAATGATTAACACATACTTTACTCTTCACATGCAGAGGCCCAGAGCCTTCTCTTTGCTACATCTGCTGCAAGGTCTCACAAATCTTAACAGATTAATCAACATAATCCAGAATGACCAATGGAAACAACCCTATCATCGTAAGCTGTAACACATAGTTGTTGAAATGTCCCTATGAGTAAATGAGGTGCAGAAGTGAGACAAAAATTAGATAAAATTCATTGATGGAGACAGTTGTAAGTTTGGAGACTATTTATGGTTCACAGTTTTGCAATTGGTGATGCCAGGTATTGCTGAAGTAGGTTAGATTTCATTGGAAATGTGAGACTTAGTCAGCACCCTGCCTCTGTATATATGGTGTGAATATTAACGAAGACATGCCTCCAGTTTGACTAATGGAAATTTGTACTTGTTTCACACAAGGAGCATTCATTGGATAACACAGATTACATCACGTTTCACTTGTATCAGAAAAACAGGTGTCTTATGACAGAGAATCCGCATGATAGATTTGATTTTTGTTTGTTTTGATTGGTGTTTTACGCCGTACTCAAGAATATTTCACTTATACGACGGCGGCCAGCATTATGGTGGGTGGAAACCGGGCAGAGCCCGGCGGAAACCCACGACCATCCGCAGGTTGCTGGCGGACCTTCCCACGTACGGCCGGAGAGGAAGCCAGCATGAGCTGGTCTTGAACTCACAGCGACCGCATTGGTGAGAGGCTTCTGGGTCACTACGCTGCGCTAGCGCGCTAACCGACTGAGCCACGGAGGCCCCTTGATAGATTTGAATGATCTGTTGTGGAGAGAGTACACACAGTTTGGTTTATATGTTTTCCTTTCCAGTTTCTATGTTTCTGGCTCTAATGTGAAATACTTGTGTTAAGACTGGCATTTGAGTTGATAGAGTTGCATTTTCTTAGCTTAAAATATGATGATCAAAACATCACTAGTTAGGTGTTTAACATTTTGTATGTTTTTTCCATGTATAATCTCCAGGCAACTCGACACCGGCAGGTAGGCATGGGTAGTACAGTAAAGTCTCAAGTCTTAGAGCAGTCCAGATTATCTGTCATTACTCACATAATGTCTCCACTGTTTTGAGGTAAAGGGAAATGGGAAGTGGTGGTTGTATGGACATGATGGAAGATGTTGGGGTCGAATATTGTCTGTGATCAGTTTTGGCTTCTTTTTGGACATTTGAATGTTTTGATGGCACAGTAATAAGCCTGATCAGCATTTCACGGCCTCGAAAGCTCACGCAGATTTAGGTCAGATAGAGTGGTGGGGGGGGGGGGGGGGGCTGTCCCAAACCTCTGCAGCTAAAAGACCTGATTTGGTAGGTGCCAGTGGAGCTACCCAGTTGAAAGACAGATGTATATGCAATGTAGCAGCTACTGTAAAATCACACCTTTTGCGTACGTTAGTTTGAGAAAGCCCCGACTTTGTCTCACCTGAAATGCCAATTGAGCTTATTGTAAGTATCAAGTGTCATCTCTGTCACATCAAAATAGTGAGGACACCTAGTGGGCAAGGGCAGGTACTCTGCCCTTACTGACATGACTGAAGCATTTTGAGACTAAACTTTAGGCCGTTACAGAGAACCATGAGAACTTCATGTGTATGATACTGTATGTGATTATCATAGTTATGTAGCGCAGGAGTTCCTTTGTTCTGTCTTTGTCAATCCCATGCATTATACATGTTACAGTATAGCTCCCTTGGAGCTTGTCTTAAAGATTTCCCCTGTATAACTACATGGCAATATGTCTTTAATATTTAGTTTTATGGTATATTTTCTGGTGTTGTGTTATATTCATGCTGAACAGAATGGACATCTTTACTTTAAAACAGGCTCCAAGACGTAGTATTTTGTCTGGTTAAAAAACTCTTTTTCCAGCAGTTTCTTTACTTATATTATCTTTTCTCTCTCTTTTTTATTCTTCCTTTGCATTCATGTGTCTTTTAAATAGTTATTGTACATTTTGTTTTTCTTCTTTTGTGTTTGGAGTTATTAAATCTTTGAAATTTCCTGTTGAACTTTCCATATAACCCATGCAATGACATATGTTAGCAGTCAAGTGAGACGGCGTTAAAGGTTCGAAAATAAAACTGGAATTAATTATTCGTTATCATTACACTGGGTTTCTGGTTACTTATGCGATTTAATGTAGTACAGTGTAAATGTATTTTAACAGAGAAACAGTATGGACTTATAGATACACATAATCCAGTCTACAATCTCTTTTTCCTGTTTCTTCTCTATGTAGGTCTTACCAGCACATCTTCAGTAGACTAGGTTCCAGTGTCTTATTTCCCTTTCATTTATTTTGTCTTTCATATAATGCATGAACGTTCCATGTATCAGCAATATTTCCAGTGCTAAATATAATTTGTAACAATGATTCACAAAGTATTTAGTTATTTTTAGATAAAGGCAAATAAAGGTCATAAATATTACTTTTGGTAATAAAACTTCACATTTTCCAAGTGGCATGTATCTTACCTTCCAAACAAACCTCAAAGAAAACCTTTTGAGATCAATTAATAAAATTCTCTAAATCAAGCAAAATGGCAACTTAAAGTTTAGGTCAAATGCGTAATTTACCATATTTATCAGGAACTCTCTGGCGAAAATGTATTGGTATAGAAATCAGCATTTACTGATTGTAATTTATGATCTGACTACACTGTTTTTAGGAAACGTGCGGAGTCTGAGAAGAACCAGTCATACGAGTCCTGGCTTTTACAACAGGAAATGGACAAAAATCAAGAGAACAGACCAACAGAGATAGATCCAGCTGCCCGAGGTAACTTAACAGAAACTACAGTTGATCTGTATAGTCAGCAGGCTTAGGCATCAAAATCTTTCCTGCATATTTTTAAGTTGCTTTATTTTTGTTTAAAAATATCGAACACTTTGGCACAGAAGACATTCAATTTAATTATTTTAACAGATTTAGATAATGTGGGAAGGACGTTACATTTTAACTGCTGTCATTTACACCGTGACAGACTGTCTGAAAACTCCTGAAAAGGCGTGCGTTATACAGTCATTAAAAGAAACAGTTTGTAAACTTTGCTGTTTTGTTTCTCAGTTCTTAGGAGTCACTGATCAGTGTTTGCGTTGTCAAGGCTCAACAAGTAGGAAGCTGTTGAACGTCTAAATGAACTTTCATGTACAAACATGTATATGTATTCCAGATATAAGCATTATCTGCATAATTTGTTCACTTTTGTTTATATGTGATAAAATATTTGGGGAAAATATTGGGCAGGAAAATAGCATAGATAAAAGAAGGCTCCTGTGAAACGTGTAGTGTGCGTTAGAGGCAGGGTGGAGGGAGAATATCTGTGTTTTATCGAGCTGACCTTGTGGTTGATTGTTCCAGTCCTGGCTTCAAGGACAGGCTATACACGTGAGGCTTCACAGAAGAAGGGAGCACTGAGAGAGTACCTGGAGTCCTTAGCTGACCGGAGGGGAGCAACCACATACTCCGACTGGTTGATCAAGAAGGAAATAGAAATGCTGGACAGTGTAAAAGTTAGACCTGTTCTTAAAACAAATAACCTGCACTTTTCATGGGTGTGATCAGCAAAATATTACACTCTAGATCTTCATGTGAATACTTTTCAAAATTAGGCAGTCTCTCATTTTTAGAAGGGAAAATGTGAAAAAGACCAAATCAGTGTGTTGATGTCTTATTTGGTTCCCTGTACGAAAGATAAAACATTATTTGATAGCCATATAGGCATCACTTGTTCATTATACCAACTTAATGGTCAGCTGCTCATATTGACCATGATTTGTGATATCTGATGAAATATAAACTGTTCAGAACATGTTTGAAACCTGTTTACAGTTTTTTGTCTGTATATTTATATTATATGAAATGTGTTTTACATTATATCTTTAAATGAGTTTCATTTTAATTCACTTAAGCATTATGTTCGTTTATGCATTTTAATAACCAACCCTTTACTATTTTACCAAACTGATGATCTGTGATGCCAAATTCAGGGGTACAGTGTGGTTTTAAAAACGCCACACAAGTAGTTTTTAGTGGTGACTCTACCAGAAAATTCCTTTGCTACTCAGTTCCATTTGTTGCGGATAAATGTTTATGAAGTGAGTATGCCCACTTGTGCTGACAGTCCTTAGAAAAAGGCCTCTGTTAACAGTGTGAACCCAACAAGTGGAGCACAATACATTTTGTTTCTGTATCTGAAACATTAATGCCGTCTGACATATTATAATAGAACTTTAATAGAACTTTCTTGATTAGTTAAGGTTTTGTAAATTTTATTCATGTTGTATACATATTTTGATTATGTAATGTTGTCAGTGTTGTATTTACTTTTATACATGTTATAAGACATAAAAGTGCTTGTTAGCTATAAACTGATGTCTGTTAGTTGTTCTCTAGGATAAGGGATCAACAGGTACTGGGATCATGGTATTATCAGAACATACCACTTGTTTTCTTTGAAGGTGCAGATAACCTTTTCTTGTTTTCTTGGTGAAGACTGCTGAAATATTATCTCCATCAAATTGGAGAACTGTTACTACATGTATATGTGAATTGAATTTATTAAACAGTGAATTAAGTTACCAAAGTTGCTCAGTTGCACATTTTTCTTCACCTCCCCCATCCTAAAACTTTGTGCAGTCTGATGTTCACACAACATCACTTGCCTTCCTTGAATATGGTGTGAATTAAGTCTCTAAGTCACAAGTGGGAAAGTCCGTCAGAATCAGTGCCAAAGATTAATGGGTAATCCGGTTTCCTCCACTTAAAGCTTAAGATCTATCAAATCATCTTAATGTAAAAACAAGAATGCTTCAATCTGCACTTTGGTTTAGGTTTCCTGTACCTTTTTTTCCATGGCAGAGAACTGAATGACAAATTACCTTGTGTGGTAGACAGCATTCCTATACTGAACACTTTGATTGGCAAAGCATTGTATGTGAAATGAATCCCACTAAGGATTGCAAAATGTAGCCTACATTTCTTGTTCCTCTGACAGTTCAGGATTGCCAACCTTCATCTCGTAAATACCAAAGATCAATAGTTATAATATTTGACTGAGCGTCTCCATTTAAAAAAAAATGTCATCTAAGTCCCTGATACTACATGCCAGTCTCCCCATAGATGTTACGATCACCACTACATGTTTCAGAGGCCTTTGTTGCCAGCACAGCACAATAACTCTGTAGTCTCTCACCAATGCGGTCGCTGTGAGTTTAAGTCCAGCTCATGCTGGCTTCCTCTGGTGAAACATGGAAAGGTCCTGCCAGCAACTTGTGGATAATCATGGGTTTCTCCCCGAACTCTGCCCAGTTTCCTCCCACCATAATGCTGGTCGCCATCATAAAAGTGAAATATTCTAGAGTACAGCTCTGAACTCAAATCAAATCAAATAAATAAACTAGCTGTTTCAATATGATTCTTGAATTACTGAGATGTATGGTCGTGTGTATAGCTCGTTACATCGTTAGCGTACAACTGTATGCCCATCAACCATGTCTACTTTCGTTTTAACAATTAGTGCAATTTTAATTTCCTTGTTTTATCCCTGCTGTAAATTCTGTCGAAGGGACAGATTTAAAACAGCCTTTGCGACTGATAGCCTAGACTGACGGCAGGAAAAATCAGGAAAGAATAAAAAAAGTCGTTATGGATGACCTCTGGGTTTGAAGGCAACACACACATTTACGTGGTATAGGAAAATGTACGAGTCATACTTACACGTGGTGTAGGTGTTTACAGCGAGCACTGTGGCAAGTAGAAGCGAAGGTTTTCGTGTGACAGATTTATTTAATCAGTTTGCAGAATGACAAAGAAGAAGGCATGGAGATCTAAGAGATTTAGGGTGAGATTCGAATGGCAAGCCAAAGTGTGTTTACGGCACTGTAACAGTGAATATTGAACTGAATATGTAAAGTGACGAAATCTGGCGCTCCACTGGATAGTCCTAATTTTCTGACTAGAACTTGCAGCAGATTTTGTGATAAGTCTGATGGTTTGCTGCAGTTATATTCAGAAGTCGCTCCATTTAAAAGGCGTAAAGATTTCAGTCAACGTTGCTACCTTTAAATGACTCACGTTGTTTTCTTGTCTCACCTACATCCAAGTTCTTACCGTCACTCTCCTCGTTCACAGTTAGGTTTTTGCCATGTAGTGTTAAGTTCACAATATTTTGAGTCTTCGGCACCTCGATCTTCTCGGTTGACACTTTCATTTGTACCTGGTGTGCACACGGATTTCTTACGTGACATGCATCATGCACACTGAAACTCATAATTAATCCTTGTAAATGGGGCGACTGCTGACGAGCTGCAGCGTGCTGTTAGGCTTATCTGGTTCTATCTAAAAATTTGGACTATCCAGTGGTGTTTCGCCCAGCTTAGGTCTAACCTCCAACCTAGATCCACAAGGAAATTTCTTTAAAATAACAGCTTGAACCCCGACCTATGCACTGATTCCCTAAAACGCCAGAAATGTAAATATGTCTAAGTCAGCATCGGTAAAGCATCTTTCAACAGTAATCCAACCATTTAAACCTTTGAGTCAAGCAAGCGAAACCAAGGTCTGCCATGTTTTGAGTTCAGACTTCCGCCAAGTGCTAGACATTGGATTTCGTTGTCAGGAGCCAGCACATAACCTTGCCTGAGGGTTGAGCATGAGACATGGCGGATGTCAGTTGCACTTCTCGATTCAAAATTCTCAACGTCTGACTTGTCATTAAAAGAGGGTTTACTGGTGCACGTTTCGATGTCTTGTAAAGCTGGATAACTTGTGGAATCAGTGTGTACCAAACATAAGGATGGACTCGACGGTGTGTGAAATTTCCTGCCATGTGAGATGTGGTCACAAGACGGACTACACATACTAAGTTAGAATAGCAGCTTTCAGTGGGTCAGAAAATAAGCAGTAGGGCTAAAAGAATCCTATCCCAAGCAAGGAGGTACTAAGAAGCTCCATGGTCCAAGATAGTCCTATGCAATATGACTGTGTTTTATAATTCTGACTTGCCACTGAGTCTGAAATAGCTCCAACATTAGGTTTGGCAAAATTTTGATTGGCCAAGGATGGCCACAAACCAACATTTGTTAATCATTGAGGCAGGTATTTATTAAAATTTTTGGCAATGGATTTCAAAGCTTTTTAATTAAATTAAATTATATGCATTTGAAAATGTTAGGCCTCTTGTCAAATCATTGTATCAATATTCTTAAAGTTTATTGCAAAATTGGTTTATCTTTGTGCTGTGCATAAACTTAGCTTGATGTCTGTCTTGGACATGTGAGATCTGTCTTGCCAGCAGAAAATGAAAGAAACAGCTAGCCTGTAAAACATGTTCACCTTTTATATGATGGATTTAATGACATGAGGCTATTGAGGAAATATTTGTAAGGTGTTGTAGATATATTCTGATGATAGATACAGAAAGTACTCCAAATTACCGTACCTGACTGTTTATTCCCATGGTTGTGTTTGCTTGTGATTTACAGGATGACCGGGATGAGCGTGGATGGAGACCTCCTGCTCCTACAGAAAACCCAGCACTGGAAAAATATTACAAGGTAAAAGCCGACTATAAACCTTGAAGATAAAGTCAGCTGCAAATCCTCTTGCAACACATTGTTTTAATAATGGCATGTTTTGTGTACTGTTTCTGTAAGTACTGTGGTAGGTACAGACAAGCTGACAGCTTTGTGCTCTATGATAGTTACAGTTAACTCAGGTGGGGTCTCTGAGGGTGAAAAAGATTAGGATCACAACCCTCTTGGCAAGCATTATCCTAAAAGCCTTCTAACCTCTCCCTTGTTTAAAAATATTTTAAAAGATATTCTAATCATATATTAATATTGTATGAGAACTAATTTTATTTTGGCTGGTTTTAAACGCATCTGTTGACTGTGTTTTTTGGTTCTAGATGTTATCATTCTCATGTTGAAAGACAACTGTTTTCTGGTTCATTCATTTTTTCATTCATTCGGCAGGGACAAGACATAGTGCCCGAGGGCGAGTGGGAACAGTTTTACAGCAAGCTTCACGAGACACTGCCCGTCACTTTCAGGATAACAGGCTACAAAGAGTGAGTACTGTGTGTAATTGCAGCTGGGTAATATGTCATTCTTACGTCATTCCCAGGGAAATTTCTGGTTTCAGTGGCCACTGACTGGAACCTGCAGCGACATAAGCACAACAGGAGTGAACTGCTTTAGTGGACTAATAGAGCACCTGCCTTGAAGTTGGAATCAAAGATGGGCTGGGTCATATTTTAAAAAATGCCACTTACTGCCTCACTTGCCGCTCAGCACTGAGATGTTTAGAGCATGTTTAGAGCACTGGTTGGCACGGTGTCAGTATAATGTGACTGAGGTGTCATGTTTGATGTCTTCGGCACGATCCTACAGGTGCAGCTGCACTGGTGGACTCACCCTGCTACAAGAAGACGCAGTGTATACATATAAAGTATGTGACTCCTTGTTGTCATATGACTGAAAAATTGTTCAGTCCCATTCATACATACATGCACCACAGAGGTTTGTCCTGTTTCACAGAGAAGTTTGGTATCCAGGTCATGTGGGGAATGTGAGATGAAGTACTTTCTGATTAAGTCAGGTTTCTGCCTCTCATCGTGACTGACTAGAAATAAGGAGTATTGCTATGCAGCGTCTTTTTTATCTGATTGGTTTGCAGATTATGTTGTCTGAATATTGCACATGCTAAGTTATTTTAAATGATGGGATCATCATTCTGACTTCTTCTATAAACAGGCAAGCACAGGAGCTGTTAAAGATTATCAAAGGCCATTATTTTAACAAGTTTGTCGACGTGGAAGTGGAGGGTAGAAAGGTAGATCCACCAAAATGTATGGAATGGTAAGTGTGTGGCTAAAAGTGTTTTGAAAAAAGAAATGTATATTAAAATTTGTAAACTACTAAATGAAGATGATTTAAAAGGATTTAACGCATTTAATTTGTGCGTTTTAACATGGAGTCATGAGTAAGGTAAGATAAAATATGTGTAGATGTTCAAAGTTTCTTAAACTTTGCAGATGCCAGTGATGTTGAAAAAGATTGGAATGAGGACCAGATGCCTGTTAACTTTACTGATCAAAAACAAATTACTGCATCTTAATCATGCTCTAGAGCGTCGACCTCTTAAACCGTGGATTCTGGTTCAGTTCTGAATGGAGCCATACTTAAGCCTTCAACATTTACAATCCATATAACTTGCTGCTGAGCAATAAGAGGAATAGACCCTCACTGTTGGGCCCTGTGTATGTATAATTTGACCTGATGAGGTGTTGTGTCTGGTGTCTTCCACATGGTGTTCCAGTGACACTGCACTATGCGGCATTGGGTCTGGCCTGCTACAAGGAAACATCTTCTTGCTGTGACTGAAATAATGTTGAAAGTGGGAAAGTTAGTCGCTGAGTAACTTGCCAAAGGTCAGTGGTTTATGCCAGGCATAAGTGAAATATTCTATAGTATGATGTTTAACACCAATTTTCAAGATCCGTAAGTGGGAAGGTCTCAGCAACCTGCGGATGGTTGTGGGTTTTCCCCGGGTTGTGCCTGGTTTCCTACCACCATAATGCTGGCTGCTGGTCGTATAAGTAAAATATTATTGAGTATGACGTAAAACACCAACCAAATAAATCAAATCAACCAATTTTCAAGAAATAAATAAACAGAATATTTCTGCGTTGTAAATTGCAGGTATCCTGATGGTTTGGCTTGGCAGCTGGATTTGACCAAGAAGGCAATCCGTGGCAGTGAGCCTCTGAAACAGTTACATGAGTTTCTCGTGTCAGAAACTGAAAGTGTAAGCAACTTGACAGTTTCATGTTATAGCAGCATGGAAAGTAGTGGTTTTAGTAATTTGTACAAAGTGGGACCTTTGCTAATATCTAAAAAGAAGAATCTTCCATCTGCATGTGTCGAACAGCAATTTCTTTTAAAGGCTTTTATTGCGATCATATTTTTAGTGTGCACATAAGCGCTGTGGTTAAACTGCAGTGCAGCTGCACATAAGAAATGCATAAGGGTGTTTATTGCTGGACTGGGAGGGTGGGTGCTCTTGATCAACAAGAAAGAGCTATATAAGGTAACCAAAGATCTTCAGAGAACACCACAATATGTCAGATGTGACTTCACTGCTCTTTATTTCTTTTTTTTTTTTGTATTGCATTGCATGCAGATTGAAAATAATGATAATGGAAAAACCACACACATTTTGCTTCCACATTACCTTTTTCTGCAAGGTTATTTCTATAATAATCCACCTAAAAAATAGCACTTTTGGAGGTAATTGGAGGTTGGAAAACATTATTTTCAGTGTTGAAACTTTTTCCAAAAGGAAATCCTACCAACTTCCTCAAAACACCTTGTAAGATGAGTAGAATCATGTGAAATGAGTAACTTCGCCATGGTCCAGACCTTATGTCATTCAAAAGTAACTGTTGAAGAACAAATGACTTTACAATTCAGCTTTGTTTTTGTGTTTCCAGGGCAACATCAGCCGGCAGGAAGCTGTCAGTATGATCCCACCCATCCTACTGGATGTCAAATCTCACCACAAGGTACCCACTCCCTGTACTATCTGAGCATTTCAGTTGTTAATGAAGTGCTACTGCAGTAGACATCTAGCTCTAATTGAAATTATATAGTTTGTGAGATATGATGTGAACAGTTGGTGTTACATAATGTAGTGTCCCAAGATGCTCTGTCATGTCTGTCACCGTAGGTAACCAGACTAAATGTGATGCAAACTATTGGATAGTGAGTTATCCAGTAACTGAGTAAAGTTTTGTCGACTCTAACATAGAGCGACACATATCTGATTGGTCAGTGCACATAGGTGTGGATTCAATTTTGGCCTTGAATAGGGAATTAGTAGACTTGCTCTCATTGTTTGTAGGGAACTTAGTGATAGTCAGTCATTGTCGGTGCTTGTAAAGTCATTTTGGCAGCCTTACTGTTGGGGAAGACTGCTAATCTTGCACCAGTGGTCTGCAAGTCTGCTTGTCATACATGGTGAAGTTTGTCAGAGACTTGCCAAAGCTGGGAAAACCCATAAAAATGGCTGTTATGCTTGTGAAAAATGAAAAATGCTTGTGTATGGCATATAACAACAGGCAGCTTGTAATGTAATAAACAGCTGCCCTTGTAATGGTGTACATCTAACCTGACTGATTACATTTGTTATATATCCACCAACCCTAAAGACTTACACTCCTGGATAAGCTGTAATTTCATCTGACACAAAGTCTTTTTTAAAGCATTCCTTTTGACTCTATTGAGTACAGCTATTTTGCAAGCATACAAAATTGTACCATTTTCAAATTAATATATAGATTCCAATAGAAGGACAGGCAAATTTTTTCTGGCTTCTCTGTTTTACGGACATTGGTGAGAGTAAATCACGTGCATTGACTTCATGGCTGACTTTCATGAAGTATATTAGAGATCATAGGTGAAATATTCTTGAGTATGGGTTTAAAAAACCATAATGCTATCTGTCATCGCATAACTGAAATATTCTCAAGTGTGGCGTGAAACACCAATCAAATAAATAATCATCTACAGGTCTTATCAGGCATTACTGTAAGTGTTCACAATTACATGTATTTTCCTCTCTGGCCGTACGTAGGAAGGTCTGCCAGCAGACTGCGGATGGTTGTGAGTTTCCCATGGGCTCTGCGTGGTATCCTACCACCCTAATTCTGGCCACCGTTGTATAAGTGAAATATTCTTGAGTACAACATGAAACACTAGTCAGATAAATAAATAAGTATATCAATGACATGTATTAAAATCACAACCTTAATGATTTATTATGATTCATGAATATATCCTGTTTTTTTTTTTTCAGGTCCTTGATCTCTGTGCAGCTCCTGGTTCTAAAACAGCACAGTTGATAGAGTACTTACACAGTGAGGAGAGCACAGCCATTCCAGGTCAGTAATGCATGTTAGTGCCAGTGACTGATTAGATGCAGGTCTAAAACAGCACAGTGAATAGAGTACTTACACAGTGAGGAGAGCACAGCCATTCCAGGTCAGTAATGCATGTTAGTGCCAGTGACTGATTAGATGCAGGTCTAAAACAGCACAGTGAATAGAGTACTTACACAGTGAGGAGAGCACAGCCATTCCAGGTCAGTAATGCATGTTAGTGCCAGTGACTGATTAGATGCAGGTCTAAAACAGCACAGTGAATAGAGTACTTACACAGTGAGGAGAGCACAGCCATTCCAGATCAGTAATGCATGTTAGTGCCAGTGACTGATTAGATGCAGGTCTAAAACAGCACAGTGAATAGAGTACTTACACAGTGAGGAGAGCACAGCCATTCCAGGTCAGTAATGCAAGTTAGTGCCAGTGACTGATTAGATGCAGGTCTAAAACAGTACAGTGAATAGAGTACTTACACAGTGAGGAGAGCACAGCCATTCCAGATCAGTAATGCATGTTAGTGCCAGTGACTGATTAGATGCAGGTCTAAAACAGCACAGTGAATACAGTTCTTACACAGTGAGGAGAGCAGAGCCATTCCAGATCAGTAATGCATGTTAGTGCCAGTGACTGATTAGATGCAGGTCTAAAACAGCACAGTGAATACAGTTCTAACACAGTGAGGAGAGCAGAGCCATTCCAGATCAGTAATGCATGTTAGTGCCAGTGACTGATTTAGATGCAGGTCTAAAACAGCACAGTTAACAGAATACTTACACAGTGCAGAGAGCACAGCTATCCATGTCAGTAAGGTATTTTAGTGCCAGTGACTGCAGGTGTAAGACGGCTCAGTTAATAGAATACTTACACAGTGCTGAGAGCACAGCTATCCCAAGTCAGTAATGTATTTTAGTGCCAGTGACTGTTTGAGTAGATGCAGGTCTAAAACGGCTCAGTTAATAGAGCACAGCCATAAAAGCGTTTGGTTGGTCATGAATGAAGTTTGTGGAGATCATTTACATTTTCATTAGAAATATTCTTGAGGAAGGCATTTAACATTAACCAATCAATATGAATTCTTCAAAGTATTTCTCTACACAATTCCTTAGTGATATCATTCTTGATGTGTTCCAGAGGGGTTTGTTGTTGCCAATGACAACGACAACAAACGGTGTTACCTGATGACACACCAGGTCAAAAGGTTACAGAGCCCTAACTGTATGATCATCAACCATGATGCCACCATACTGCCAAACCTTTTCTTATCTTCGCCGGCAAGTAGTTTTTTATTGACTTATCACTTAATTTTTGAATTTGTGTTGGCTCAAATGTGAGGTCAAGGTGCAAGTTGAAAACTTGCCTTGCACCTGAGGTAACTTGTAGATTCCACTGTCTGACTGCTTTTGGAGCCTTCGGGACAGTAAGCAGTCCGCAATGCACGTGTGACCATTTATGTGGCCAGTGTTTGTTGGAGATCACTTTTCTTTCTTCAGTTTGATGTGTTATACCAATGTGGTTGCTGTGTTCAGGTCAAGTTCAGGTCATGCCCTGCTGGTTTCCTCTCTGGCCATATGTGGGAAGGTCTGCCAGCAACGCCGCAGAATGTCTACAGATGGTCGTGTGTTTCTCCTGGGCCCTGCCGAGTTTCCTCCCACCATAATGCTGGCTGTCATTGTATAAGTGAAATATTCTTGAGCACTTCATAAAAAGCCAATCAAATTTATTAATAAATATAAAACTGACTTCCATTGTATAATTGAAGATTGCTTGCATATGGCATTAATCAACATTCAAATAAATAAGTCACTTATAAAATTTGAGGTTTTCTTTTAGAACCATAGAATAAATGAAATATACACCAACCCAATGAACAGAATGTGCTGTTGTTGTTGTGGAAATATGTTATATTCATATGGAATTTGGAATTCAGATAAAATGTACGTTTTTTTTCTGCAGAAATCTGGGACTCCATCAGCTGTGGTCTATGACAGAGTATTAGCAGATGTTCCTTGCAGGTAAATTCTACACCGTTATCAGAAAAACTGCACAATTCATGTTAACATTTCGCTCTTGAGATTGTGAGATCCAGTGTATAACTTTGCAACATGGGGTGATATAGATGATCGACAATCAGGCATGGGATTTTTCTCCTGGAATTGTCACTTTTTGAAAATTTTTTCTTTAATACAACATCAAAACCATAGTTCCGTTCACAACAACAAAACAAGTGTTTATATTTTTTTTATGTTCACAAAGAAGAATAATTGATACTGAGATTCTTTACAACTCTTTATTTCTTGAATTTCTGAGATATTGTGTGGTGCTGATGGAAAGTCGTTTCACACCTTTTATGTACGAGGCTGGTACATGTTGTATGTAGGGTTTAAGGACTGAATTTGATCACATGTGGCTTAAACACATCTGTAATCATTAAGTTGAGCCTCCAATATGTCTTTAACAGCTTCTAGTCTGTGCTAAAAGTTTTCTTTTGGTACGTGATCACAAACTGTAAATCTTCCCAGACAGGACAGTCCTAATTTTAAAAAGATGTGTACTTTTCAAAAGTTTGCAAGAATGTGTAAAGTTGGGGAGTTTAGCTTACAATACTGGAGATCCGAGTTAGAACTCTAGTCCCCTGTCTATGCCACACTTCCTGTCTGGGATTTACAGCTGCATGTGTCTTCTCTGAGGACCACATTTGTAATATTGGGGAGAGCACATGGAGACGCCTTGTTTTACAGTCTGATGTTCTTTGAGTTGTGTTAAAGCTGGTTAAAGAATTTGAAGAATTAATGATTAATTTGTCTCTATTTTATCTTGCAGTGGGGATGGAACCCTGAGAAAGAACCCTGATGTGTGGCGCAAGTGGAACCCTACTATGGGTATGAATCTTCATGGGTGAGGGATATGGAAAAAAAAAGACTTATAACTGACTAGTAATATACACTCTTTATCTAGTCATTCTTGATCACTTTAAATGTTGAAGAATTAGAATTTTAGAACTACATGTAGCTCTAATTTAAAATTTTACATATTTATTAGGCAAGAAAACTGAGAAAACGATGCATAAATTGAATGACGTATTCCCCTTCCGCTACATTTACCTGTGCGCTATCAACCAATGCGCAAGACTCTGAGAATGACCACTCAAAGCGGGGGTGAAGCATGTTTGCACCTAATCAGATTTGTTCACTTGTATTTTTTCTCTCTAATTTCTTATTTGTTTTTGTTAAATTTTCTTGTATGTTTGGCCATGGTGTCTTGTTTATTTTTTCACTAGTGTTAATGCTTTTGATTGACAAGTTAAAAGAACACCTGTGAGAACCCTCCTGCTTTGAAATAACATTGCCCAAGGTTGAGTGGTATGACACGAGTATCCTCTGAAGCGAGTGTCTCTGATTTTAGACCCCGTTAACGTTCAACGCTGTATGTAGGAGGAGCTTAACGCCACTACTTATAAAGCTTATTGCAGCTATAGTTTAGGTCGGCTGTTCTCAATGTTAGTTTGCATTGCTTCAGTGAAATAACCTAATATCAAATACAGTAGGCACCAAGGCAAACATGGTGGGCACTGACTGCCTCTCTCTCTACATATACACACGTATTAAACTGTGCAGTTTGTGCTATATGCAGGTTGCAGCTGCGAGTGCTGAAGCGTGGGCTAGAACTGCTTGCTGTGGGCGGCCGCCTGGTTTACTCTACCTGCTCCCTGAATCCTGTGGAGGATGAGGCTGTGATCTCTGAAATGTTGAGGAAGTGTGATGGTAGGATATATATGACACGGTATTAATCTTAACGTAATACTGGAATACATTCACCAGGAAGGCTTCAAGGCTTGTATTTGTAAAGGCTTTTCTCTTAAAACTGTTGTAGTTAAAACTGTTTTTTTGGGTTAAAACCAGTAAAAGGAATAATTTTCAGCAAAAGAAATCAGCATAATCACTGTAAGAATAATGACATGATTTTATTCACCAGCCTAGCATCTAGCTCAGGAAGTTCACATAATCACTGTAAGAATAATGACATGATTTTATTCACCAGCCTAGCATCTAGCTCAGGAAGTTCACATAATCACTGTAAGAATAATGACATGATTTTATTCACCAGCCTAGCATCTAGCTCAGGAAGTTCACATAATCACTGTAAGAATAATGACATGATTTTATTCACCAGCCTAGCATCTAGCTCAGGAAGTTCACATAATCACTGTAAGAATAATGACAGGATTTTATTCACCAGCCTAGCATCTAACTCAGGAAGTTCAGGACATCTCGATGTATGTCTGAATGCAGAAACTATGCTCCTCTCGGCTATATTCCAGGAGTGGTTTTTGTATGTGAATGAACTGTCCATGTTTCAATATCTTGTATAGCTATACTGGGTTTCAAATGACATTGGCAAGTAGACTGTGATTTTGTTTGTGTAGCCTGTCTTGTAAGTTGTAGGAAACCTACAAGTTTGAGCTTCATGATTTGTTGATCAAGGGAACCTGACATGTATAATAAAGCATCTTTATGCAGTAAATACACAAAAACCAAGTCACAAGAACCAGTCCTGGCATTGTTTTCCCAACAGGTGCCATTGAACTGGTGGAGGCTGAGTCTATGTTACCCGGGTTACGCTGTAGCAGAGGTCTGTCATCATGGAAGGTAAATCCTCTTTGTAGTCTGTTATTTTTTTAACAGTTTAAACGTTGAAAGCAGCCATTCTGTGAGCACTGTTGTTAATTATTGTCTTGACACTAGATGATGTCTTATTATAGAATGACTTCAGTTGAGACTTCGTATAATCATTGAATGGCCAAAATCAACACTAAACATGCAGACGGTAATGAACTTGACTTGCTGAGTGGTCAGTGGATGACAAGTTGTATTGGCACTGTATGACTGGTTGTATTGACACTGACAAATGGTATTGACACTGTATAACAAATTGTATTGACACTTTATGGCAAGTTGTATTGACACTGTATGACAAGCTGTATTGACACAGTATGACAAGTTGTATTGACACTGTGACAAGTTATATTTGACACGGTATGGTGACTAGTTGTATTGACTCAGTATGGCTAGTTGTATTGACATGGTATGACTAGTTGTATTGACATGGTATGACTGGTTGTATCAACATGGTATGACTGTTGTATTGACACCATATGACAAGCTGTATTGACACAGTATGACAAGTTGTATTGTTATTGTGACAAGCTGTATTTGCACAGTATGGGTTGTTGTATTGACACTGCGACTTGTTGTATTGACACTGTATGACTTGTTGTATTGGAACTGTCTGACATCTGTTGGAACTATATGACCTGTATTGGAACTGAAGGACTTCTTGTATTCCCTCTGTACCACCTGTTGTATTGACATTGTAGGACGTTGGATTCACTCTGTGCCACATGTTGTATTGACATTGTATGACATTGTTGTATTCACCTTGTGTCACATGTTGCATTGACATTGTATGACTTGTGGTATTGACTCTGTGTCACTTGATGCATCTTCAGTGTATGGATCGTAAGGGTGTCTGGTATACAGATTTTGAGCAAGTCCCCGAGAATCTTCGGAATCAGATCCGGTCCTCGATGTTCCCACCCTCAGAGAAAGAAGCCCAAACCTATAACATGAACAGATGGTGAGATTGCAGCCCTTCACAGCTGTACCAGTACTCTCATTTTTACCTTTTTGCAAATTTCAGTTCCATTATGAGTTTATGTACATTTCTAAATCATGAAGAGTTTGTTTATCTCCTTTTTGGTTGTCCATCAAGATTGTCCAATCTTGATGGACAATATTTAGCTCACATTCTGTCAGAGTCTGGTGTGTACAGTGTACATGGTTGTTATTTTATGGCAGCCTGCGAATCCTACCACATCACCAGGACACGGGGGGATTTTTCATCGCTGTTATCCACAAGACCAAACCCTTACCATGGACAAACACTCACAGGTTCTCAGGTCAGTGTATGCCACATCTACATGTAGTGCACACGGATTAAATATAATAATCAAGTTTGAGTAAACTTTGAAAAAAAGCCTGTAATTTAGAAAATGGAGACTGTGTTTTCTGGTGGTAGCATGGCTTCAACCTCAAACAGCACACAGAACAGCCAGAGATAAATCTTTCTTTATAAATTTTGCTTAACATTACACATGTTTAAATAATCCCTTAATTCGTAACTTTTGCATTTTGTGTGTGTGTGTTTTATTTACTGGGGTTTTTTTTGTTCCTGACGCAGATAAAAAAGAAGTGAATGAAACTGCCACAAGTCATAAAGAAACGAATCAAAGTGACATTAAAACAGCTGCTGAAAATGCAGCTTTGACGTCAACAGCAGATGAGCATGATGTCATTCACAAGGACGACAGTGGGGAAACTGAGAGCAAGTCAAAGATGGCTGCCAGTAACCATGGGAATGGTATGGGAGATGCCAGTTCTTCTCAGCTAGAAGGGAAACGGAAGGGAGATGTGACAGAAGAGTAAGTGGTATATGTGCTTGGGTTGAAATATGAAAATTTTTTTTCACATGTCCAAAACTACCCATCTGTTTACACATAAATCTCAAGATCTAAACACTGTTATCCTTTCAAATGAAAAAAAAAAATTTCAAAAATATCAAGTTCCAAGAAAGCCTAAATTTTGGCGTGGAGACGTTTCAGAAATTTCCTTGAATAATGTGCTAAAACACAGGTCATAGGTGTGGGCAACTTGTTTTCGCCTGCTTTCGACTGTTGAAAAACAATATCCTTAACCACTCTGCCCTAGCCCGTTCCCTCTGGACATAAAACTTTGTGCATTTAAGACCTAATAAATACATTTATATACAGACTTTCAAGTTAATTACTTACCAGGATATGGCTGAAATACTGCTGATTTGGCGTTAAACCATTTTTTCAGGATAACTACAAACATACGTGTCTAGGACAACTTGCTTGAATGTATCTCTGGCTGGCTGGAATCTTGGAGCTTTCTCAAGTTTCTTCCCAGATATAGGGATTTGTCCACAAGCTATGTCCAATTTCTCTCACCCTTGAGGGAATACAGAATTATTATTGACTGGCTGATGGTGGAGATAAGTCATTGGTTCAACCATCAAATTTCAGTCCCGCGTGAGTGTACACCAAATAAATCTGAAAATACCTAAACTTCAGCTTAGTCTAGACTTGCCTCCCCCAAGCAGCCAGTCAGTCAAGAATTTTTAAACCTGCAGTCTCAGTTCCATACTACAGTACATATATATGAATGAAAATGTCTTGAAAACTGTAAGGGTTTTTGTACATGGCCTTGACAAGCTTTGATGGCCTGGAAATTGAAAGTAGCCTGGAAAGCCTAAAAACACAGGGATTTTTTGGTAGTTGAGCCTAGAAAAGCCCCAAAAACGTAAGGATTTTTTGGTAGTTGTACCTGGAAAAACCCCAAAAACGTAAGGATTTTGTGGTAGTTGTGCCTGGAAAAGCCCCAAAAATGTAAGGATTCTGTGGTAGTTGTGCCTGGAAAAGCCTCAAAAATGTAAGGATTTTTTGGTAGTTGTACCTGGAAAAGCCCCAAAAACATAAGGATTTTGTGGTAGTTGTGCCTGGAAAAGCCCCAAAAATGTAAGGATTCTGTGGTAGTTGTGCCTGGAAAAGCCCCAAAAATGTAAGGATTTTGTAGTAGTTGTACCTGGAAAAGCCCCATAAACATAAGGATTTTGTGGTAGTTGTACCTGGAAAAGCCCCAAAAATGTAAGGATTTTGTGGTAGTTGTACCTGGAAAAAGGTTAAAAATTGAGAATGAGCTTGGCACCCCGTGGGTTGATCTATTAACTGATTACTGAATCAGTCTGAGCTAGTGTATAAGGCATATTGATATTCTGTGGGAGAAATGTCTTTCCTATATCCTTCTAACTGCTTGATGCACTTCTGTGTATATGTGGGAGTTTAGCTAATAAAATGATGTTACAAGTACCAAGTAATAGGAAAGCTTAGAAAAAGCCTGAAATTCGGACAGTTTACATAAAGACAGAGAAGTAAGATGTTGACAGTTGTATCACCCTTCTTTCTGAAGGGCACCCAAGCAGAAGAAACAGAGGATGGGGATGTACAAAGAGGATCCCTTTCTGTTCGTACAAGGAGAAGAAGAATTCTGGCCTCCCATCAAGTAAGTTGAGAGACCTGCCCTTTTGGTATATAACCTGAGCATTGTTGTGATCTGCCAGGTAGAGGAAGAGTTCTGGCCTCCCATCAAGTGTTGAGAGACCTGCCCTGTTGGTATATAACCTGAGCATTGTTGTGATCTTGCGGGTAGAGGAAGAGTTCTGGCCTCCCATCAAGTGTTGAGAGACCTGCCCTGTTGATATATAACCTGAGCATTGTTGTGATCTGCCGGGTAGAGGAAGAGTTCTGGCCTCCCATCAAGTGTTGAGAGACCTGCCCTGTTGGTATATAACCTGAGCATTGTTGTGATCTTCCGGGTAGAGGAAGAGTTCTGGCCTCCCATCAAGTAAGTTGAGAGATCTGCCCTGATAATGATAATGATCTAGAGGATCAGAGTTTGTTAAAGGACATGAACAGATGTTGACGGGATCTTCTTGTCTGAGTGGATACACATATCCAAACCTGATATGCTATCAGATATGTAGTGTTTGAAGTTGGACGAATGTGTATATACAGCAGATATTGCACATTTCAGTTTTAAGTTATCATATCATATGTTCAAATCATACATGTATTACATAACCTATACATGTATTACATAACCTATACATGTATTACCTAGTCTATTCATGTATAACTTAACTTGTACTTGTATTACTTAACTTGTACATGTATTACCTAGCCTGTACATGTATTACCTAGCCTGTACATGTATTACCTAACGTGTACATGTATTACCTAGTCTATTCATGTATTACTTAACTTGTACGTGTATTACTTAACTTGTACATGTATTACATAGCCTTTACATGTATTACACAACCTGTCCATGTACTTCAAGTGCAGGTAGTATCTTTTGTTTAACCTGTTTGCCTATTAGGAAACCTCTCCAGATGCAGTTGATGGCTTTCTCTGACTTGGGTGAAGAGATAAACTTGCAATTTGAAATCCTTGGAAATAAATGGATTATTAAGTTTTCATACAGTAAAACCAAGAGAGTGACATTTGCATTAAGTACAGTACTGCTAGATCCTAACGATATATCTGGGACAGATGCGAGTAGGAAAATCTGGGTAAGAAGGGCATAATATTGGTGGAATATGTTCATATCATACAGTCAAGACGGGTGTACCATCCGCAACCTTTGTTGACATTACAAGTCACCTGTCTCACCCTGTTCAAGAGGCACAAATAACACCTGTTTCCTTTAGGAACTTTTCAAGTTCACAAACCTTCAGCTCCTCAACTTTCTTCATTATTTGTGAAGTCTGAATTACTTTTTATGAACTTTTTCACACCCCAATGTTATAGTAAATGTGATCAAAAATAGTGGCCTAACATTTTTTACAGGTCACATGATCTAGTTGGACGTTTTCTACCTTTATGTATAAAAGAGTTCCAACTCGAAACTGCCCTATTGTTAACAAATGCCGCATTGTTCGACATCAGCCTTAATCGGGATAAAAAAATATTCATAAACAGAAAGGTCTAGTACCCGGCATTGTTACTAATTCACACATAATAATGACAATATGCAGATCAAGTTGTTGCCTGCTTCCGCAGTTATTTGGTAAATGCAAAACCATAGCCGAAATATGTTTATTGTCCGCGTAAAATTTTGTCAGGAAGTCAGTTGAAGTGCTAAGTATATGGCATAGTTATAACAAAACTGGTAAACAATGGTAATATGAGCACTGTGAATGGGGAATTTATAATCTAGCAGAGCTTTTGGAAAGAACCTTTATCATCTCTTGTTGTCCGGGATTGTGGTTACAATTAACAAACAAATAAACTTCGTTGAGAAACAGGAAAGCAAAACTTGGAAGCCTTGCGTTGGGTTAGCACACTTTTTTACTGGCTTAAATGAGTGAAAGTTAGGCAAAAGATAGACCATTTACTAATACTTTTCTGGTCAGCAGGCCTGCCTCACCAGGTTAGTAAACTGAGAATACATCATGTCATGTTAACATCTAGCGTGTAGGCAAATGCTAAAGTGCTGTAAAATGGTCTGAACATAACTACATGTACTGGCTGATCAAGACCCGCATAATATGTGATCAAGATGGTGCCGTAGGATCCGCCCCACATCCGATCAAAATGGTGCCATAGGATCCGCCCCACATCCGATCAAGATGGTGCCGTAGGATCCACCCCACATCTGATCAAGATGCTGCTGTAGGATTCGCCTCACATCCGATCAAGATGGTGCCGTAGGATCCGCCCCATGTCAGATCAAGATGCGTGTAGGTTGGGTGGAGTATATCATTAGGATCAGGTAGCACTGCACTTGTTAAAAATCCCGAATGGATGAGAATGAGATAGCTTCCAGATTAGAACACTGAAGAGAAGTAGCATATGGACATAGTTTAACCATGCATGTCACTACAGCTTTTTAAATCAGTGTTCTTATTTCCACCTAGATCGTTTTTCGGTATTTCCGCCGAGTTCCCAGAGAAGCAGTTGATGTACCGGTGTGCTGACGGAAAAAAAACGAAACTTGTACTTTGTGTCTGAGCACATCAAGACCATCGTACAGCATAATGAAGACCGTGTAAAGGTAATTAAGATGAAATGTCAGATCATCGTCATGCCCTCTCTCTTGTCTGAGAAAATTGTAGCTTTTTGTGTCAGAGTTTTTAATAGAAGGTTTCAGATGGATAATTTACTTGATCGCTTGGTGTGAAACATTTTCTTTAAATTTGAAATAATCCACTCCAGATAATAATGATAATAGCTTTATTTATTGAAGGTAGCTCCATCAGTTTAATACAATGTATATGCACTGCTTTAAACATTTTTTTCTGACCTCAATTTCATCACGTAGATGAAATGTTTTCATTTCTAATACTGTTTGTATATTTCAGTTCATCAATCTGGGGGTGAAAATCTTTGGACGTAGCCCCTCTCCCCTGGTCCCCCAGTGTGATTTTCGGCTGGCACAAGAGGTACAGGTGTATGGTTGCTAGTCTGGATATTACTGAAATTCTTCATGAAGGACTGTAGTTATATATTTCTTGGGGGCCGTCACAGGCTGTGTCGGTGAAAGCGTTGTTCATGAATCCCGACAAGTCATTGCGCTGGTGTGACCACTGTCGCTGTCAGTCTTGTTCTTCAACACTGACAAGTCATTGCGCTGGTGTGACCACTGTCACTGTCAGTCTTGTTCTTCAACGCTGACAAGTCATTGCGCTGGTGTGACCGCTGTCGCTGAAAACCTCATTCTCGAACCCTGACAAGTCATTGCACTGGATTGAACACTTGTCGCTGTCAGTCTTGTTCTTTAACCCTGACAAGTCATTGCGCTGGTGTGACCACTGTTGCTGAAAACCTTGTTCTTGAACCCTGACAAGTCATTGCACTGGTTTGAACACTTGTCGCTGTCAGTCTTGTTCTTGAACCCTGACAAGTCATTGCGCTGATTTGACCACTGTCACTGAAAGCCTTGTTCTTGAATCCTGACCAGTCATTGCACTGGTGTGAGCACTGTTGCTAAAAACCTTGTTCTTGAACCCTGACAAGTCATTGCACTGGTTTGAACACTTGTCGCTGTCAGCCTTGTTCTTGAACGCTGACCAGTCATTGAGCTGATTTGACCACTGTCACTGAAAGCCTTGTTCTTGAATCCTGACCAGTCATTGGGCTGGTTTGACCACTGTGGCTTTAAGTCAGGAAGATTGTGAGGTACATGTACCTGGCAAAGAGATGTGTTTGTTTGTTCTCTGGTTTTCTGTACAAAGAGACCTCGCTGCCATTGTGCATGGAAGTAAAAATGTTTCTCTGGTTTTCTGTACAAGGAGACCTCGCTGCCATTGTGCATGGAAGTAAAAATGTTTCTCTGGTTTTCTGTACAAAGAGACCTCGCTGCCATTGTGCATGGAAGTAAAAATGTTTCTCTGGTTTTCTGTACAAAGAGACCTCGCTGCCATTGTGCATGGAAGTAAAAATGTTTCTCTGGTTTTCTGTACAAGGAGACCTCGCTGCCATTGTGCATGGAAGTAAAAATGTTTCTCTGGTTTTCTGTACAAGGAGACCTCGCTGCCATTGTGCATGGAAGTAAAAATGTTTCTCTGGTTTTCTGTACAAAGAGACCTCGCTGCCATTGTGCATGGAAGTAAAAATGTTTCTCTGGTTTTCTGTACAAAGAGACCTCGCTGCCATTGTGCATGGAAGTAAAAATGTTTCTCTGGTTTTCTGTACAAGGAGACCTCGCTGCCATTGTGCATGGAAGTAAAAATGTTTCTCTGGTTTTCTGTACAAGGAGACCTCGCTGCCATTGTGCATGGAAGTAAAAATGTTTCTCTGGTTTTCTGTACAAAGAGACCTCGCTGCCATTGTGCATGGAAGTAAAAATGTTTCTCTGGTTTTCTGTACAAGGAGACCTCGCTGCCATTGTGCATGGAAGTAAAAATGTTTCTCTGGTTTTCTGTACAAGGAGACCTCGCTGCCATTGTGCATGGAAGTAAAAATGTTTCTCTGGTTTTCTGTACAAAGAGACCTCGCTGCCATTGTGCATGGAAGTAAAAATGTTTCTCTGGTTTTCTGTACAAAGAGACCTCGCTGCCATTGTGCATGGAAGTAAAAATGTTTCTCTGGTTTTCTGTACAAAGAGACCTCGCTGCCATTGTGCATGGAAGTAAAAATGTTTCTCTGGTTTTCTGTACAAGGAGACCTCGCTGCCATTGTGCATGGAAGTAAAAAATATCGCATTAATCATTAGTCAATGAAATATATTTCTTTGGAAAGATCTCAAGTTGTGGTGTGTTCATTGTTGTGTGATAAGGTATTCGTAAACAAATTGTGAATTTCCTCTGTTTCTGCAAAGCAGTTTAATTGTGGTTGTGTTTTTAGCTCCCCTGTACAAAGTACATGTGTAGCTTATGTCATAGCCCCAACGTCGACGTCGGCTTCCAATAACAGGGAAAGCAATAAAATCTTACAAGTGGTATCTTAAAAAGTACAGCATGCATTGAACTCAGGTTTTATACACATGTACAGCACAATAACACTAGGGGGATCTTCTACCATTGATTCCCTGTAAAATAAAAACTGTTAATTATAAAAATACTTGACTTATATGTAGTGTATAAGGATCAATGTTAAAACATTAGTGGTGCTATCTCAAAAAGATTGAGCTTAGATTTTGCACACTTGTAGAGCACTATTACATTAGCGGGATGTTTTGTCGTTAATTCGCTGTGCGCACCTTAAACACTATAAATTATAAAAATACCGGTACATGACTTAGTGCATTGGGATCAGTGTTAAACAGAACATTAGGGGTGCTATCTCAAAAAGTACTCCACGTATAGACCTGAAGATATACATGCATATAAAGCACAATGACACAAGGGGCATTTTCGTTGGCTCTTTGTGCATATTAAAGTACCAAATTCACAACTAAAGTATTTTGTGTATTCAGCAGAAGTTTTGCATGTGAGCTCTTTGGTAGCGTTGCTGCCAAATTTACGTTTGCCTAAGCCCAAAAACGCACTCTGAATAAGTATGGACTCGGTTGCTTCTGCAGACAACAGACCCTCACTAACTACCTGTCTGTGATGTGAGCAGCACATTAATCGGAAGAAGAAAGATTGTTTCTGTTCTGCCGAGCATTGGCCTTTGGCTGGCCATACACTGTATTTGGCCCCAAGCAAAAGGTCGAAGGTCAATATGGCTACCTGAAGGCCAATGCCAAGGCGCTGCAAAAACATTTGATTATTAGCATTTCTGTATACTATGTTAGGATTCAAGTTGTGTGCTATCCTCGAGCTCAGTCAATACAGCCATGTTCTGGAGGATGTGTGCAATCCTCATTAGAGCTCAGTCAATACAGCCTTGCTCTGGAGGTTGTGTGCAATCCTCATTAGAGCTCAGTCAATACAACCTTGCTCTGGAAGTTTTGTGCTATTCTCATTAGAGCTCAGTCAATACAGCCATGTTCTGGAGGTTGTGTGCAATCCTCATTAGAGCTGAGTCAATACAGCCTTGTTCTGGAGGTTTTGTGCAATCCTCATTAGAGCTGAGTCAACACAGCCTTGCTCTGGAGGTTGTGTGCAATCCTCATTAGAGCTCAGTCAATAAGCCTTGTTCTGGAGGTTGTGTGCTATCCTCATTTGAGCTCAGTCAGTACAGCCTTGCTCTGGAGGTTGTGTACAATCCTCATTAGAGCTCAGTCAATACAACCTTGCTCTGGAAGTTTTGTGCTATTCTCATTAGAGCTCAGTCAATACAGCCTTGTTCTGGAGGTTGTGTGCAATCCTCATTAGAGCTCAGTCAATACAGCCTTGTTCTGGAGGTTTTGTGCCATCCTCATTAGAGCTCAGTCAATACAGCCTTGTTGTGGAGGTTGTGTGCAATCCTCATTAGAGCTCAGTCAATACAGCCTTGTTCTGGAGGTTGTGTGCAATCCTCATTAGAGCTCAGTCAATACAACCTTGCTCTGGAGGTTGTGTGCAATCCTCATTAGAGCTCAGTCAATACAGCCTTGCTCTGGAAGTTTTGTGCTATTCTCATTAGAGCTCAGTCAATACAACCTTGTTCTGGAGGTTGTGTACAATCCTCATTAGAGCTCAGTCAATACAACCTTGCTCTGGAAGTTTTGTGCTATTCTCATTAGAGCTCAGTCAATACAGCCTTGTTGTGGAGGTTGTGTGCAATCCTCATTAGAGCTCAGTCAATACAACCTTGCTCTGGAGGTTGTGTGCAATCCTCATTAGAGCTCAGTCAATACAACCCTGCTCTGGAAGTTTTGTGCTATTCTCATTAGAGCTCAGTCAATACAGCCATGTTCTGGAGGTTGTGTGCAATCCTCATTAGAGCTCAGTCAATACAGCCATGTTCTGGAGATTGTGTGCTACCTTCATTAGAGCTCAGTCAATACAGCTTTGTTCTGGAGGTTGTGTGCAATCCTCATTAGAGCTCAGTCAATACAGCCTTGTTCTGGAGGTTGTGTGTAATCCTCACTAGAGCTCAGTCAATACAGCCTTGTTCTGGAGGTTGTGAGCTATCCTCAGAGCTCAGTCAGTACAGCCTTGCTCTGGAGGTTGTGAGCTATCCTCGTTAGAGCTTAGTCAATACAACCTTGCTCTGGAGCTTATGTGCTACCTTCATTAGAGCTCAGTCAGTACAGCCTTGCTCTGGAGGTTGTGAGCTATGCTCGTTAGAGCGCAGTCAGTACAGCCTTGCTCTGGAGTGCTATCCTCATTTGAGCTCAGTCAATACAGCCTTGTTCTGGAGGTTGTGAGCTATCCTCAGAGCTCAGTCAGTACAGCCTTGCTCTGGAGGTTGTGAGCTATCCTCGTTAGAGCTTAGTCAATACAACCTTGCTCTGGAGCTTATGTGCTACCTTCATTAGAGCTCAGTCAGTACAGCCTTGCTCTGGAGGTTGTGAGCTATGCTTGTTAGAGCGCAGTCAGTACAGCCTTGCTCTGGAGTGCTATCCTCATTTGAGCTCAGTCAATACAGCCTTGCTCTGGAGGTTGTGTGCAATCCTCATTTGAGCTCAGTCAGTACAGCCTTGCTCTGGAGGTTGTGTGCAATCCTCATTAGAGCTGAGTCAATACAGCCTTGTTCTGGAGGTTGTGAGCTATCCTCAGAGCTCAGTCAATACAGCCTTGTTCTGGAGGTTGTGAACTATCCTCATTAGAGCTCAGTCAATACAACCTTGCCCTGGAGGTTGTGTGCTATCTTCATTACAGCTCAGTCAGTACCGCCTTGCTCTGGAGGTTGTGAGCTATGCTCGTTAGAGCTCAGTCAATACAGCCTTGTTCTGGAGGTTGTGTGCAATCCTCATTAGAGCTGAGTCAATACAACCTTGTTCTGGAGGTTGTGTGCTATCTTCATTTGAGCTGAGTCAATACAGCCTTGCTCTGGAGATTGTGTGCTATCCTCATTTGAGGTGAGTCAATACAGCCTTGCTCTGGAGGTTTTGTGCTATTTTCATTTGAGCTCAGTCAATACAGCCTTGCTCTGGAGGTGGTGTGCTATCCTCATTTGGCCTCAGTCAATACAGCCTTGTTCTGGAGGTTGTGAGCTATCCTTGTTAGAGCTCAGTCAATACAGCCTTGCTCTGGAGGTTTATATTGCCAGGTCGAATTAACTGTATTCAAGTAATAATGCACCTTGTCAATTAATAAGAATTATTAATTTTGAGAAATAAATGCTCACACAGCTTGAGTAATGTCACTTTTAATACTGGCCAAATGTTGTATCCAACAGTCAAACTGTGCAACAAGCGAAATGACATTAAGTAGTGAACATTTGTTTTCAGGGTTTAGTAGTGATGCGTCAGTTCTCAACATCACGTCGTCTGAAGCTGTCACGGGATGATCTCGTGACATTACTTACCGAGGAGAACCCCTACCTGGATAAAATGAGTGAATCTGTGCAAACTCAGGCAAAGGATTTGGGTAAGCATTATTGTTCCCAAACCCTATAAACTTGTAATTAGATAAAGTCCATGCATTTTAGTGGTCAGATTTTGAGGGACAAGACCAGATTGAACTTTTGCTGGTAATTCAAGTCAGGCAAAATTACACTCTACATTGACATTTGAATATTATGAGGTATACAAATGTTCACATATCAATTCTACTTGTAGAGCGTCTGCTTCAGGCAGTAGATTCAGGGTCAAACCCTTGGGTAGGGTCACTCTTAAGACCTTAAAGGGGATAGTGCAACAATGAGTTGACCCATACCAGTATGATGGCTTCAGTGGGGCGGCTTACTTGCCTTCAGTAAGTCGTCTCAGTGAAGCAGCACTAGATGAAAGAGAGGTTGAAATCCGTCCTGCAACAAGGAGGCTCGTTACACACACTTTAAGGACTCCTTCGTCGCCATATGATTGAAAAATTACGACGTTAAACCCTTAGCACTCATTCAATTCTACTGTTCTGAAGAAAATTCACATTAAAAGACGTGATTTTGCATTAAATGGAACTGTTTCCCCAGATTGGCATGGTGGGCAGCATTAGGGATTTGCATGATGTTATAAAGTTATCACTGCAGCAGTTGTAACCATTACCTAAAAATGTACCTCACTACATACTTAGTATACCAGTATTCAGATTCTTGGAAATGTTTATTTTAGTTTATGATGTGTATGTTTGTATTTATTTAAGGTCCTGGGAGTACAATATTTCAGTACGAGCCTTCAGACCTGTGAGTCAAAGAGTTTTGTATTGGAAGGAGTGAAGATTTAACTTTCAAGCTAATCATTAAAAATAGTTTCTTTTGTGTGTTTTGAAACATCAGCCAGCTATAACAAATGCTTGTCTTTTATGCACGATAATTTTATAAACAGTTATGGCTTATGGGAACTCCTGGCTAGATATACTTGTGGCTTACTCTTGAATATGCCCTTTGCAGACAAGTGCTTCTGACAGAAACTCACTGTAGCTTTAGCGATGTATTATTATCTGTTGCACAGTGGTACAGAACCTGCATGCGAGATCGTCGTTTGTGGCTGGAAGGGTAAAACGTCACTGCGATCCTTTGTGGGCAAGTTTGACCGCGCTCATTACCTGAGGTTGTGTGGTTTGGAACTGAGTGAAATCCGTACGTATAATGTCGGTGGGAAAACTACTCCCACAACTCAGCCTCTTTCCACAATTCTGTCTGCCCCCTCTTACAACTCGGTCTTATCCTGCAACTCTGCGTCATCCCAAAATTCAGTCTCCTGCCACAACTCTGTTCCCTGCCACAATTCAGTCTTCTCCCTTAACTCTCTCTCACATCTTTCAACAATTATTCCTCCTTCTACAACACTGCCTTCTCTCTCAGTCCCCTGCCACACTGTCACATCCCACACCTGAATCTTTTGTTTGCTGCTGTCACATTATACTTTTCTTCTTTGATCATCATAAAGTGGTTGGCTAAATGTACAAATCACACCTGCAATGGCCAAGTGCTCACAATCCACCACTGGCGTTAATTCAAAGTCAGTTAGTCCTGAGACAAATTGACAGCTTTGTTTCTTTGTCGGACAGTGCTTAGTTTTGGGGTCTCAAGTACTGGTCAGCTGTAGAGTTTTGGACAGCGTGAGTGGCCAGTTTCCTAAGTTTCTTCCACTCAAAAAGTCTTCATCATTAAAACTTTAGAGCCATGGCATCTCAGCTCTGTTTCACTGAGTTTTTTCACCATGTCGTATGATCTCAATCACCTGGTTGTGACCACTTTAGCTTAATGGAAGTTCATCTCACAAAGTTTATCAAGAGGAACTTTTTATATACATCTCAAAATCACTTGAACCTCTCTGGAGGCCTAGTGGTAAGAGTGTTCCCCCACGAAGTTAGAATTAAACCTGGGTCGGGTAATATCAAAGACTTTTAGAATGACACTCGTTACTGCCTCGCTTGGCGCTCAGCACGGAGAGGTTAGAGGAAGGGAACAGGACTGGTTGGCCAGGTGTCGGTTTAATGTGACTGAGTCAAGTGTCATGTCCGGTGTCTTTGGCATGATACTTCAGCAGCCACTAGACGACATACTGTAAATCATCAACCTTTTCAATCACTAAAGCCCTTTTTTCAGTGACATTTATGCATATAATTATTATAAAAATAACACCCAAAATGATTTATTTGTCATTAAAGATGAAAGCTTCAAATAACTGTGCAAATTATTTCTCTGCACCCCATAGTTCTCTCAGAATATTTTAAAATATTGGTCACTGAGGTGGTTGAAAAACGATTGTGTATCTCTTTAAACAACATTATGACAGGAGAAACAGCAGTTGATCAAAGCTCACAAAGGTCATGCGTAATGGTGCACAAGCTTAGTGATGCGGAGGTGAGAGACAGAAGTGTACATGTGTCACTTCCACCAAGACGCCATCTTTTTGTAGTTTTACATACTTTATGGAATGGGAGAAACGATAGGAGATTAGTGTGAGATCCCCAGTATGGGAAGAGTGGTTAACTATGGCACTACAATGAAGACTTAACAAAAGCATGTGTCAGTTTGGCTTACAGAAAAGGCTCACACTCTGCACAATTTCACAATCATTGTGTGGAAACCATGACTAATTCTATGTCTCTCTTCTTGTAGAAAGACAAGTTGCGGCGAAAAAGGCTGAAAAGTTGGCGGAGAAAGCTGCTGTGGACAAAGACAATGTTGACTGTTGTATGGAGAGTGATTCAGGGGAGGTAACTAACCACCTAGATATTGACAGAGTTGCTAACACGGATGCCGTTACTGAAATCGAGGAAGAAGCCACCAGTATGGAAAACACGTAATTTAGGGTCCAGGTTTTAAGAGCTGAGGATGTAAAAACAGAACTCATATTTTGATGTCTGAACACGCAATTAACTGAAAAATAAATGCTTTGTGAAAAGAAGAGAACAATAAAATCGCATTTCACTGTGTACTTACTTTTGTGTAATTTTATTCTATAATTAACCTTGATTCCTGCTGAAGGAGGCTCTTAGACTTGTCTTACAGTGATAGCTGTTAGATGAATTTCATCAACTGAATTTACAATTTTCCCAGTAGAATAGATTCCAAACAAACCTCAAAACACCTATCTAAGATCAACAGAATGCTAAAAATCTGGCAAAATGAACAACAGAAGACAACTTAATAGTCCAAGCTCAACATTTCTCCCCTTCAAGAATACATTTTACTATGTCCTGTATTTCCAGAAGCCAAAAAACTAGATATTGTGTGATGACCAATAGACCGTGTCAAATAGCAGGGGTAAAATATTTGGAAATTTTTAATAATACAGGGCTAAAGAGTATTTGTTTCTCTAAACATTACGTCTGTAGAATATCGACAAAAATACAAACAATTTATTTGATGCTTGAAGGAAAGAAAATCGTCAAGGCTCTAAACACAAAGGACAGGTTAAACAATAATTAACATTCTCGCATCAATATGCACATTGTGACAAAAATAAATCCACTACAGTACTTTCATTTCAACGTACGACAAATTCATAAATTTATTTACTGATTTTTAATGATATTTTAAGTATAAGTCAGATAGACTGATTTAGTATTATTCTAGAGCATTCTCTAAATTCAGTTTCTCCTTTTTTCATATTTTACTGTAGCTCAAGATGTTATCTGAATAGAAACAGTAAAAATCCTTGTACGACAGGCCCTTTATACCAGCATATGCCATGTTGTACACGTGGGGGATGGGTGTTGTCATAAGAATAGGGTATCAGCTCCCCTTGGGGTGTGGACCGTAAAGCCTGGAGATGATGCCCTGCTATTTGCTATGCTCACAGGGTGTCTGTACTGGTTCATTGAAGACGCACAGCTCGCAGAACTGAAAGTTTAAAAGAAAACACTACATCAAATGTATATATACATTGATAAAGCATCCCACAAAGTTTGAAGAGCATGATTTTTTCTGAGCTAGCATAATCACGCACTGAGAAACGCTCCACGGTGTTACTAACTTAAACCCATTAAGCACAAGTTATTTATATAACCTGAGAAGGCAGCTGCTTCCACTCCTACCCTGTTTTGCCTTTTAACCATATGAACATGACTGAGTGGGGTATGAGTGATGAGACCTCCGGTTTCCAGTTTCTCTAACATGGTGCATCACATGACCTCGTCAGAATTTCTGATTAAGGTTGATTTGTAGCATTACCAAGTTCATCTGAAATAAAACTGGCTGCGGCCTGATAGGTTGTTTCTACTCCTCTTTCGAAATAGGGGCCTCCGTGGCTCAGTCGGTTAGCGCGCTAGCGCAGCGTAGTGACCCAGAAGCCTCTCACCAATGCGGTCGCTGTGAGTTCAAGACCAGCTCATGCTGGCTTCCTCTCCGGCCGTACGTGGGAAGGTCTGTCAGCAACCTGCGGATGGTCGTGGGTTTCCGCCGGGCTCTGCCCGGTTTCCACCCACCATAATGCTGGCCGCCGTCGTATAAGTGAAATATTCTTGAGTACGGCGTAAAACACCAATCAAAAAAAAAAAAAAAAAAATCTTTCGAAATAAGAAGGTGATATCATTAGTTGCTTTTTCCTTTAGCAAAAAGCTTGCACTCAGAATTTTAAAATATTAAAAAGTGATATCTAACAGATACAAGTCCTGTTTCTGGAGCAATGCCACTGCCATATTTTTTTTAACGATTCAGAAGTAAAAATATCCATACCGTACTGCTGAAGAATGATTAGTTGTCTTCTACATGTAGTTTATTTCTTTATTTATTTGATGTTTTACGCCGTACTCAAGAATATTTCACTTGTGCGACGGCGGCCAGCATTATGGTGGGAGGAAACCGGGCACAGCCCAGGGGAAACCCACGACCATCCGCAGGTTGCTGGAAAACCTTCCCACTAACGGCCAGAGAGGAAACCAGCATGAGCTGGACTTGAACTCAGTGACCGCATTGGTGAGAGGCCTCTGGGTCATTACGCTGCGCTAGCGTGCTAACCAACCTACATGTAGTTTATGCGTACATGTGATCTTGTAGAACTTTATCCAAATACGCTGGGGTGCTTCATGTGCAATTTTTTTTTGCAGCTGTTACAGACTTTTTTATGACTGACAGCTATGGGTATCCTTCAACCCCAATCAATTTTACACCAACAGTGTTATAAAACTTAAAACTTTCTTTTCTTTCCTGGTGTCTTGCTAAATGAAATCTGAAGTAACACTGTGTGAAGCATACTCACACTTGTATCGTCTGTGGCGTTCCTATTGTCATGAATTTTGGGGATTGCTGGGGTGTGGCAAAGTTGTGTCTTAAGGCCTCACCAGCCCCAGGGGTGGAGGCTCTGTAACCATGATTACAAGACATGATCTGACAGTGTACCCAGTACACATACATTGAAGACTGGTCCAGAGGACACAGCAGTTGTTGCACACAACTAATTTAATTATCAGAAACAAATACACGTATATAATGTAATAATTCAATAGTCAATGTGCAGTAATCATAGCAGTTGGCACGCTCAGATGCTAGTTACGTACCTAGAAATGGGGGAAGGGGGTTTGATATTAAAGCTGCGTCATGCTAATAATAGGAGTGCAAAAAAAATACCAGTCTGATAAGAAGCAGTATTAATATCAGGATTAATCGGTTAGTGGTCCTTTAAAGCAATAAAGAGTAGTTTTACAAAATGTGCAAAACCCCATATGTATAACTTGATATCAAAAACACAGGATTTTCTACAAGGGCAAGATAGATTCTATGGAAGTTGTCCATTATATTGCCTACAGGCACACATTTATACACACAATTATTTGGTATATACAAATACACATGTACAATATAGATTGCAAGTTTTCACCCATGACCCCTTCAAATTCCAACTGATTACCATGTACCTCGAGTATATTACATGCAACTGTCAAGTCATACAAACCTGATGGATTTTACTTGTCCAAGTTGTTTGGGGGTGCTTGCTGGGCCTGAAAACAGAACACTGGCATTAATTTGAAGATGCACATGATTAGTTAACATTCAGCTGTTGTTCATGGATGTTTTATCATAACTCCTCAGCAGGCTAATGAATATTTTGCTTATTGCTAAAATCCTCGTGGAGATTATTAATTTGGAGTGACAAACACATTCACATTTAACATCACCAGATGATGTAAGCAACATACTCCAAAGAATATGTGACCGAACCTAGCACCTGCAGGCTTATATGCACCAGCTCATACTATAAATTAATGTGTATTTAGTTTCAGGTGTGTATGGCTTTTACCGTCCAACAATGTATAGTTAAACACTAGTTTTTACATACACTTTTAAATCTGTGATTTGGGTTGGTTAGCGCGCTAGCGCAGCGTAATGACCCAGGAGTCTTTCACCAATGCGGTCGCTGTGAGTTCAAGTCCAGCTCATGCTGGCTTCCTCTCCGGCCGTAAGTGGGAAGGTCTGCCAGCAACCTGCGGATGGTCGTGGGTTTCCCCCGGACTGTACCTGGTTTCCACCCACCATAATGTTGGCCGCTGTTGTGAAAGTGAAATACTCTTGAGTACAGCGTAAAACACCAATCAAATAAATTAATAAAAAAATATATGATTTGGAAATAGTGTTATCAGAATAATTCAGTGCTATACAGAAGTTTTGAGTTCGAATTCTTTTATCACTGATGGCAAAATAAGTCCTATTGTACCACATGACTAGTCGGAAATATTAAGCAACTATATTCTATTACATTTATGATTACATGGACATCGCAATAAAAGTTACTTCAGGGTACACAAATGATGACAAAAATTCAGCGTTGGTGACCTTTCGCGTCATTAAATTGTGCCTCCAGAACACAAGACATTTGATCATTAAAGTCACATGATGTAGTAGGACTATTTCTACTATTTATTTAGTGACTAAAGAGTCTGAAATTGAAACTGCCCTATTAAATGCCAATGAGCAAACTGATACCACAAAAATGTCAATAATGTAATGTGACCAAACCTTTTACATTTATAACACACGTATGCGTATTGGACGAGTTCACTGTATGTACTGACCTAGCTTGCCGTTGATGGGCGGTGTCCGTAGAGAGATTCGGCCTCCACCCACAGGAGAAGTAAATGGCAGCTGCTCGTTCACAAATAAACACACACATACAAATAAACCCGGCCATCAGCGTAATATTTAATGTCACACATACAGCTGGGCATTGCAAATCTCACAAAAACTATGCAACACTATAACTATGTTTTTACCCGCATACATTCAAAGATCACAGAGGTCTCTGTGGCCAAAGTGGTTAGCATGCCAGTGCTGCGCAATTTCCTGCAGCCTCTAACCAATCCTGTCCCTAAGAGTTCAAGTCAAGCTTATGCGGGTTTCCTCACGGGCTGTATGTTGGAAGATTTTCCAGCAACCTGCAGATGGTCGTGGGTTTCCAAGCCCGGTTTCCTCCCACTGTAATGCTGGCTAGCTGGCTGGCTGGCTGGCTTTCATTTTATTTAAAGTGAAATATTCTTGAGTTTGGCATAAAACATCAATAAAATTATTAAATCAATGATTACAAGATACTCCATATGCACTACATGCACCACTGTACAGGAGTATATGTTCACCACATTAACATGTATATCAGTATATTTGCATGTATTTATGTATTTGTTTACAGCAAGCTGGCTCAATGTGACAGAATGTTAAGAAATTGGGGGGATCATGCTATGAAAAGTTCTTTGTTAATAATTCTGTAACATGTGTTTTTTAAAAATCCTTTCTTGTGACTACACCGTAACTGATTGCCTCTTTAACTTAAGACTTTATGAGAACCTTCTAGTCAAAAAACTACAAATATTCATTTAAGGCCACTGCTTACAAGACTATTAATTCACATATTTTTATGTAAAACGTTTCAAGACTGAGTCATATGTCTCAATGAATGATCTGATTAACACCCTATAAAACCACTGGGACAGCATGTGGCTCCATTAAATCTTCACCATACAGGAACAATTATATATGGCTTGGTTCTTAATTACTGTATTATTCTCAACTCAAAACAATGCCAATCTAACATGGGTTAACAGTCTCATCCGATCCTGATACCCAACTATGCTAATAAGACTTTTATTGTTCTGATTAGCTGTATTATTATGCTTGAATTTCAATACCAGTTTTGTCCCACTACTAGTCCTTTGTCCATGCTAATAATACCACATCTAATTCTAACAAAACAAACATATATTTTTAAGGATGTCGTTTCATGATATAAACAAATACACCAATATCACCCTGCTGTAAAGTTATGAGAAATTCAGATGATTTACACTGAATCAAACTTTAATAATAACTTTACACAATTTTTTCATAAACTGTAAAACAGTTAAAAACAGAAAAATGTACAAAATTAAAAACATATTTAAGCTCACAATTTGTTGTACAGTGAGGGACCTTAGCAAAGGGTTCTTTGGCACATCTCCAGAATGATGCCTACAGTACAAAAAGCACATTTAATCACATGAAGTAAATAGTTTCTAAAGGTAAGAACAAATCGTAATGATATGCATCATCCATTTGAAGTAGACATAGTAGACGTTATCAAAGAAAGTGTAAATTTTAAACCATATATAACTACAGAGTAATTTCTCACGGTGTTGGCTCCTCCTAAACTAAACTTCCAGTATGATCTATTCTTAAGCATAATGTTGGAATAGTAATCAAAAAAAATAAAAATCAGTTGTGATTAATCATCGCACCTGTCACGTCTTTGTGAAGAGGCAGGGGCAGAGGATGTGCCCCTGTAGGGAGAACTGGTCTGACTGTGACTCCCTGGCGATGCTGAAGTAAGACATACACAATTCTATTGTGACAACACGCTTGCTACAAACAGTTAAAAACACTAAAATGAACTACATATCAGGTGAAAGACCAATAAACACTGGCTCAGAAAGTAGTTTGATTTATGTTTTTTATTAATTTTTTCAACCAAGTGAAATGGCTTTAAAACATTAGAACCTAAGGTGGTCTGTAGTGACCAAGAGGGTATCAGTGACGCGCGATCCATATTTTTGGCTTGAAACTGTTTGCTTGAAACAGTTTGTTTCAAGGTCTATTTGGAGAATGCATTCAAAGATCTGTATGTGTATGTTTTAGAACAGTGTAATGTAGAAGTTTATGTGTGTTAAAACTTTATGTGACATCACTGGTCCTAATATGGTCAGAAGGACACAACCACAATTAAATACAAAGTTTCAAATGTATTTTACTGGAATAAAAAAATTCTAAAAATATAAATTCAACTATTTTTGCAAACAGTGTTTAATGATCTTTCATATATATATATATATATATATATACTTCACATTAGTGTTTTCTTTTCCTTTAAGTTTGTTTTATTTTATTATTTATTCATGTTTTATTTGGTGTCGAACACTGTGATCAATAATTTTTCACTGATAAGGTGGCAGTCAGTTTTATGGACTGAGTAAACTAGATTGTACAGAATTAACCACCACTTCTGTTCCATCACATAGCTGACTGTCTGTATTTATATTATTCAATTAGCAGGATTAATCACATTAAACCTGGCTGATTAGGACTTAGGTAACCCTTAATTAACATTTAAATATCAATAAAATCATTTTAATTACAACTACATGTCCCAAAATGACTGCCTTTGATATTAGTACTACATAGTAACCATTTAGGAAGGTGCATCTGTGCATAATTCAGTTAAGTAATTATGACTCAAAGTTATAACTAAGGAAACCAATCATTAAAAACCGCTACAGACATCATTTAATTACACCTATCTGCCAAAATATCAGCTTTCGTTAGTTATGATAATTTTGTGGTTATGAATAATTATGATGACTTTGTAGTTGGTTGAAAACTGGTGATTTAAAGTAATACACAAATCATGATGAATCATTTTTATGATGAAAACTGATCATGAAGGCTACTACTAACATTAAGTGGTCTTACCTCTATATCCCCCAGGGGAGGAGTTCAAGCGATTTCCCTGGGTGCCTGGCCTGTTCAAACAGAGAAGCAACAGATAACCCTACAGCAAGTGCAACCATTAAGCTAAAACTTCTGTTCATTCCATGACAATAACAATTAAAAACCACAAGTGATGTGACACAGGAAAACCAAAATTGTGAGCAAAATAAAATTTGATACAGAAATATTTTGTAACAGTTTTAGATAGGCCTTACCTCTGAGTTCCACTTATGCCCTGAAGAAGAAAAACAAGACTTCATCTCATTGTAATTATTGAAAAAGGATACTTAAAAAGAAGCTACTCATAATTCTAATACACATCCATGTAGTCAACCGAAAATACTACTGAAACATTTTGCCTGGTGTAAAATACTCAAATTTTAGAAATCAAATCAGTTTAACGAACAAGAAAACCCCCAAAACATGGATTGTTAATATGACTGGTGAGCATAAAAGTCACTGTAATTTTTTGAAATAATAACTTTATTTATTTATCTGATTGGTGCTTTATGCCGTAATCAAGAATATTTCACTTATATGACGGCGGCCAACATTACAGTGGGAGGAAACTTTGCAGAACCCAGGGGAAACCCATGACCAGTAATAACTTCATGTTCATGCATATACAGGAGAAAAAATATGACAGTTAGACAGTCAAGTTTAAGTTGTTTAATGTAATATATTGTCCCAATTTTAAATTTTTTGTACAAAATTTCAAGTTAGCTCTTCCATGTTTTCAGTCTGAGGACCCAACCCAGGCGATTTACCTGGAGCACTCTGTACGGTACTACAGTAGTCATGAATTTATTTCAACTGGCTGTAAATCCTCCAAAGGCATTTTACGTACACTGCAGAAGTTGAAGCTGTTGTTAGTTGTCTGCATGTTTGCACCTTGAATTGTTCTTGAATTTGCCAGTTTTCTCAAATTCTGAGTAAAAGCCTGACCGCATTGAACACAGCCATCTAAGTGCGACACTCCAGTGAAATCCGGTCCACATACACGTGATGTATGTGTAAAACAAGTGTTACCTTATCAGTTATAAGTTTCTTCAAGTAAAGGTTTTCTTCCCTGAGCTTTGTTATGTACCTGTGAAATGGTGTAAATCAGTAATACATTTGTTTGAATATACATGTATGTATACATCCTTTAATTGTTTTGTTGGCCTTTCCTTTTTAATATGCATAAATAACTACGAAGTTTTGTTCATGGCCCCCCCAAAAAGACAAAAGTCTGCTGGCAGTTAATATAATAAGTAAAACATTTTTGAAAATGATATTCAAAGACCAAACAAATAAAATATCAACAGAGGACCTGGGTTACAGTACAGCTTGATTAAGGGATATTACTCCTTGGTTAATAATAATAATTTGTGCATGTCAATGATATGCTTATAATACATGTAATACAAAATTTACCTTTCCATCTCTTGAAAATGGTTTACATTTTTCTGTGATATTTCTATCATCTCTCTTTGCTTTGATACCTGTAAAATATTTACATATGTGAAATATTAGTCTGTTTTATTTGACATACATTACCTTTCAGTTAGTGGTCATTTTATTGTTTATGTCACTCGTGCATGGCAGTGGTATATACATTGTCATGATGGTTAAGCTACATGTTACAGCGTCACAACAGATAAAAAACAATTCATGTACCAGTAAAACAGATTTATGCTATACCACTTATATAACTTTGATGAAGAAAATAAAATCCTAGCCTTTTCTTTTCCAGGATCTAAACCCCGATTTTACACATAAAACAAATAGCAATCTGTTTGATTAAAAACAGAATTTGTCTGCAAGCCTACAGACAAATTCAGGCACATTCGGACAAATTCAAGCACATTTGGACAAATTCAAGCACATTCGGACAAATTCAGAATTAACAACAAAACATGGTAAATTCCTTCTGCAGGAACCTACCAAAATTAAAGTGCAAAAATGAGTTTAAAATGCTAACAACTACACAATCACAGGTACATGTAGTAAATTATGCAGTAAAATACATTTTGCTCCTATTTTTCACTTTCTCGTGAACCTCGTTATGGTTTTAACCTTTTGGATACAAACAACACATGCTCTGTATCAAAATATTACACCATAATATTAAATAAAATAACTGAGGTACCGGTACTCCCCATTTCCCCTCACCTTAATACTGGCTGCCATTGTATAGACGAAACATTCCTGAATATTGCTTAGAACACAAATCACTAAAGAAATTAATGTACATGTAATAATAATCTTGTCTTGCTATTTATGTTTTGGTCACGGTTTTGAAAACTGACTTACCTTATCCCTGATGTAAGCATTCAATCGCCTGCGGTGGTTTTTCTGGAACTCCATAACCTGATCAGCAGAGAGGTAATGAATGAATGAATGAATGCTTGGTTTTAGTGCCGTACTTAACAATTTTTCAGTCAAATGAGGACAAGGAGTGATAAAATGTGTGTAAGTATACTGTGTCCATGCCTTCAAATTGCTACCCCCACTGAAGACATGGAGATAATAGAAAAAATCTCTCTATTGAAGACAAAAAATGCCCCTTTTTATTTAATGAATGCCCTTGCATGCCCCTATATACTTACATGTTCTGTACCATACTCCTCACAAATTTTATACAAAAATCTTGAACACAGCTGGAGATCACTTGGGTCAAGGTAATCCGGCAGGAAGTGATGTCAGAAGATACAAAATCTCAACCATTGTTTCTCATACTAGTAATATTTTGTACACATGGGTGCTCTTTATCTACAGTATGAAAAATATGATCCTAACTAATAACTGAAACAATTTTATTGACTAAATTTATTTATTTACCACGCCAGTGGCGAGGCCAGGCCTAAACACACCTAAGAGAATCGCACCGACTCCAAAGGTCAAGCTTGTTTAGTGGTGGCAGTGATGTAAAGCATGCATAAAGAGTGGTACATGCTCTGTAAGGAGCATGGTACTGTACCTGTAAACATTGCGTGATTAAAACTAGGCTCAGCCATATCTTTCACTTGAAAGTTTTTGATCATAATTGTCAACCGTTAAGAGTAACATAATAGATTCATGCTGCTTATGACAAAAATTTTTAAATAATGTGACATCAACACATTTTTCTTCATAGGAAACTGTGCATCAAATAATTAGGGATATTTAATGACTAGAGAAAGTAATGGAGATGTAAGATATTCAAACTGAAAATAAAACATTTTTTTAACTGGCTGTACATGGAGACATATACTTAAGTCTCCACCACCAAACCTGTCAAGCATCAGGCAAGACTATTCTGAGGCAGCCAAGTCAGTGTGGACAAGAACTGGTGATATGAAGCTGTCTAGATAACCTTCAATTACGTGCTGGTCAACTTCACTTTGCTGTTTCTGTCGCTGTATTAGAAAAAGTGAAAAGCTTCCTTATACAATGTCATAAAACAAATTTTAAAACATCTATCAATTTGACCATGATAGACCTCCTAGCCACAAGGTGGTAATTTTTTTTTCATTCATTTTAGTTAAGGAAATCCAACCTGAAGTAACTGTTTCCGATGTTTCTGTAGGATATCTGCAGGATCTGTGAAAAATATTTCCACATCTGGCTTCATCTACATGAAATAAACATGAAATGCAAAACTAAAGTTAGATGGGCAGGTATGTATCTACATACATGTACTACAGAGCAGACACTTCTCCACTGTGGTGAGATTTCACTATGTACCATTCACACAGAAATAAATTTCTTTATTTCACACAAGATCAAACTCAAATTCTGTTTTTTACCGTTTACTAATTTAGAATTTTTTAAAGTAAACTGTTTTAAACAAATTTACCTTATAACCTTTAAATATAAAAGAGGTGGTTTTGAAAAGTTTCATGCCTTACCTTTGCTGACAATGCAATGGTACTACAAGCTGAGCCACACATCTTACATTTATTTTCAGTACCTGGACATAAAAATTCAAATATATCACATTTAAAGAGGTGTAAAATAATGTTGAAACACCAATATGTCAGAACAAAAGTAACTCATACTTTAAATTACCCAGTTCACAATGGTTTAATTTGCTTTTCATGAGAGCATTAGGGTTTTCTCCATAATGTACCGGTATGTGAACTGCTTGTATAGATGTAAAAGCTGTATGAGTTCAGGTGGCCTTATTTACTGAAGAAAACATTTATACCAAAAATATAGCTCCTGTGATTGCCCCCTAAATCTCTTCAAATCTTTGTCCACATTTATATGTCAATGATTGTCAATAACACATTACATATACAAAGTAACATATGCGTGTTTGTTTCACATTTAGATGAGCATTTAGATGACCATCAGTATAAAAGAACTCAGATTTGGTGACAACATTTTCGCTTACATAACTTCAGTTACAACTACATCTCAAGAAACACATAAGCCAGCTGGAACCCTTCTGTTTTTAATTCTGGAGTCCACTAACACAAGCCCTCTCTTTCAAACCGCATACTGTGCACAACAAAACAATGTGATGTACCGGTACAACATGTACAAGTGGTGAAATTTGATTTTTGTGTACAAATGGCACTGTGAAACCTTGATAGTCTGATAGAAATTAAGGTCATTATTAACTTGCCTTACAAAGTAAGGAGAGGTATTCTGAGATGGGGATCAGATAGTGTCTGTGGCAGTGTCAGTGCCTCCAGTTTGGTTACAGTTTTTGGCCAATCATAGGGTTGCACTGGCCACCCACAGTACACAGATAACCAATTATTGGTGGTGATTTGCATATCAAAGACAAAGTAAGTCTTCTACCTCAATGCTGAATATTTTGCTCAGCTATTTACAGGGTTGCAGTTGCCTCCCACGGTACATAGATTACCAAAGCAGTTCGCAATTTGCATATATCATATATAGACCTCTGTGGTAAAGTTGTGCTCTAACTCCCGACAGTGTCTTTTTTACCACCACAATGCTTTACAACCCATAACATGTGAAGCCTTACACATGAGATTAACAGTCATACTTGTGACAGTATAATAATTTGATCTTTCTCATTGATTTAATAGTAAGATCTTTGCACTATATAATTAGAGGATAATATCTGTGTGTGACAGTGTCAATCATTCTACTTTTTTGGGCTTAGAGATCAATATTTGAACGTATCACAGGACTTCATGCAGTTTTACAAACTGCTCAATCAGGCAAGCTACCGGTATTCTCTGAACGCCTTGTTGTTACTTGTATTATACAATGTATTTTCAGGTCAGTTAGTTAAACCACAGCACAACCAGACAAAAAGCCAGACTGTGTGCTTATTTTACCAATAGCAAAACCGAGGATACAGTATTTACAATCCTTAAACAAATTTTCATTGCTTGCTAATAACATGATATCATGATTATAGATATTTTATCAGTTACCACCACTTGCCAGCTTCATTCTTTGCTTTTCAGCCAATGCCTTCATTCCATGTTTTCAGCACCTCACCACATTATGATTTAAAGTGAAAGACAGCACCTGACAAATGTTTTTGTCCACTGAAAGACTACCATTCAAAGTATCTTAAACTGGCAAAAAGAACTGTCATAGCTTCAGCGCGTCTCCATAATCGACAGCAAGGTGACATCACGTTTACTCTAGCTCTCTAACGTCAAAAGTATTTCCTCTGCTATAATAGTCTAAGCAATAGCCAAGGGCAGATTAAAGTTGTGGACTTCGGCGATGAAGGACCAAGTGGTAAATAGCTTTCTCAGAAATTGGACATACTGAAAGGAAATTTCTTCCACTACTTGAAATGTTCCCACAGTAGACCTACTATATCCTTTATACAATTTACGAGTATCAGGCAGATGCACAGCCAGGGTATTCCTGATTTAGATTGGAGGGGTTGTGCTGGTACCAGTAATTCTAACCCCTATTAAATGTTTACAAAATTACAAATGGATTGTTGTACAACTGGATTCATGCTCAGTTCTGAAACAAATGGAAATAAATCTAAGCACCACTGAGGCTGATCTAGACATACGCTCGATTTTGTGCTTCAATTTTGTTGTGATGGCTTTTAAGATGAGAGCAGTGCTGACCTAATTATCACAGATGTCAGAGAAAGCACCTCAGTTTAAACACTGTGTTTTAATAATTTCACTGTCTTTTATAAAAAAACAGAAGAAAACATCCCTTGCATATGAGCAAGACAAAGGGCAAAATTTAAACTCTTCTGTTCTAATAAATTCATAGAAAAAACTGCATCCTAAGATTTAATTGATTTTAAGCATTATCCGATGAGATGCTGTCTTCTCATTCCCATAAACCTTTGGCATCCCTAATGAATTTTTTACTGACTCTGATATTTGTTATTTAGAAACTGCAAGCAGACTAAACGCTAAAATGAATGACTTAGCCTGTCTAAGTAGGGCTATGGTCTACTGGGGAGATGAATGCTGTTTGGGCCAAGACGGTATGCTGCTGTCTGACATAATTTCTGATACCATCGCTGAATATTACACGGCTTGTAAGTCAACTGATTTCACGTCTGTGGTGCTCTGTAAATGTTACAGACTTGTCCCAAAACACGACATGAAACGGTCCCTTGGCTAAATGTAAATAAATCGTTGTAAACACTCTCATGTCACTTCATGGAGTGAATGGGTAAAGGCTACGCCACAGCTTAGGCTGCGCAATTTGATAACAACATGCCTGATTGGATAAAATTCTCAAGATTTCTGCCTCGATTCACACCAGCCATTTGAGCAGTATTGTCGTTTTGTTCTACATATTACATGGTGAAATCTCATGAAAATAATAAAGTATGATACTTTTCAGAAAGCTCAAGAATCTTGCTTTCCATTGAAATATGTTTTAGCCAGGCTCTGTCTTGCCCTTCAATGATGTTGTTTTGTTTTGTTTTGTTTTTTGGTTGATGTTAGGGGTGGGGTTGAAATGATGATTGCTTATTTCTACTTTACCTTCTTTTAAACACAGCTCACAGTAAATGTGTCCGCAGTTTGTTAAAAAGAATTTCCGCCCATCACCTGGTTGGTGGAAGCAGAGATTACAATGAACCCAATCTGCCATTGTCTCAATACCTTAGTACCTTCAAATAAATAAATAAATATTGTGGGGTCAATTTCATGCTTTAAAATTTGCTGCCACACGAAATGTCAAACAATCAGTATTGATAAAAATGCTCGCGCTAACAGAATGAATTGAGTTCTACACATTTAGTCTTATTGTAGGAATCACAATCACCAAATTCGAGACCTGACACTGCTTACTATTGTTAAATTTATTTAAATAACTTACAGTATAGAAGATTATCACCTTTCAGAAGAACGACTTCAACAACAACGATAGGCCTACCACTTATAAGTTACAGTAAATATTGCTTTTGTTTGGAGAAAAGCTGCGCTTAAGATGTTTGTTTAAAGAAATTACATAAGCTAAACGTGGTCTTTAAAGCGAAAGAATTGAAGCGTTACTTGCTGTATCAAAACGAAATTAAATGCTGGACCAACCATAATTTTTGAGTACACCCCATACCTTTACACTGCGTCAGTTGAAATTAATCCAAAGAACTTGTAAACGCCACCTATGATTGATAATGATAAGTTATCTCCCTTGGTTCACTATAACCTGTAGGTGTACTTTAGTATAGGTGCCAGAAAAATACAAAACCAAAAGGAATATGAAAGATATAGAGGAATTTACGTACATAAAGAAATAAAAGGTGAATGATTTTTGTATAACGGCCTTGGGGGGCCTGCGTGGCTTAGTTGGTCAGCGCGCTAGCAGAGCGTAATGAGCCAGGAGCCTCTCACCAATGCGGTCGCTGTGAGTTCAAGTCCAGCTCATGCTGGCTTCCTCTCTGGCCGTACGGGGGAAGGTCTCCCATCAAACTGCGCATGGTCGTTGGTTTCCGCCGGACTGCGCCCGGTTCCTCCCACCATAATGCGTAAAACATCAATCAAATAAATAAATAAATATAACGGCCTTCAAAGCATTTTTAATAGTCTATAGGACGTAGACGTATCGTAAGTAAAGGATATATTTTGACGACAGCCTAGGCTTACACATGCCTATGCAAGTCCGGCCAGCATAGGCATATGCTGGCCGCCGTCGTGTAAGTGAAATATTCTTGAGTACGGCGTAAAACACCAATCAAATAAATAAATAAAAATTATGTAGGTGTGGTGTGCAAGCAAAGTTTATTTGCTATAAATAATAGATACCGGTAGCAATTAAAATGGGACTAGCTTCAACAACACAATAAAAATCAGACGCATATAGATCTATATATGTTGGCTCTTTTCCGCACAGTTTCGTTCTGTCTGTGAACCTTCAACTAAAATCGCCAGGTATATTATTTCCCATTCTAAATATTATAAAAACCGAGCTGGTATTGTGTATTTGATCGAGCCCGCTGAAAACATTTTACAGGGAACACGTAGGCCTATCAACTTGGGGACGATGTGAGCGAATACACGTATACTTTGCTGTGTTGGGTTTAATCTATATACGAGTCTCGTGAGTATACTGCATGTCTAGAATCGTTCAAAGAACTTTCTTGGATCGTAGATTTTGCCTTGGATCTGGAATTAAGGTATGCTGTAGACGTCTGTCTGAATCCCAGCTTGGATATATTGGAGCTTGTCAAATGAATGCTGCTTATAACCTAAACATCAATATCGTCTTCGCAATTATTTGAGACTCCAGTCTACATGTACAAGTGTAGGCCTAGCATCATTCTGATGTGCACCGCTGACGTGGTTATGTCGAAACTACACTTATACGACATGCAGGCCTACCTCAGAAAACTCTGGCTGACACATCATCGCTGTTATGACAATCCCTTGGTATTAAGGGATAAAAGCTGTGTCTTGTTTTTCAAATTCTATCTTAGTATTGGCCTCATTGTCGTCTTGCTTGTGTCTTAGCCTCCCTGTGATCTTTGAGAGATTATCTTATTTGAAACAAAGACACAAACCCACAACCATAGTTACATCTGAAACATACTTCTAACAGAAGTATTGTTATTCCGAAAATGAAACCATTTTGCACTCATTATTTCAGCATTGTATTATGCCATCAACAGGAATATTAAATGAACAGACTAAGGAAAGATAAAATCTGACGTATCAGGTTTATTTTAACGTTGGTGAAGAATTAGCATCTGTTCAAAACTAATCCACAAACACTGGATTTCACAAGTCATTTATCTTGAGCTATACGGGCTAAATCTATGCCTCAAAACAGATATGCCAGCCGCGAAGCAAAATGGTCATTCTGGGTCAATAATCAGAATTCGACACGGATTCGACAGAAAGAAACAGTTAAGAGTTTTCAGTGTTGATAGAAAAACGCAAGAAATATTCTATGTGAGAGGATAAGCCATGGTGCTAGGGGCGTGTAATTTGCTACAATTTAAGAATATACATGAACGGTTAGAATAAAACCCTAACTGAGGTAAATTGACAAGAGGGCGTATTTCACTGGTTACGTGTGGACATTTGCCAATTATCACACTGTCGTCGCTGCTCTGGTTTCACGCTCTGACATTATGTTGTAATTTGTTGTTTTAGACAAATCTATCAGATAGCTAACGGTTATGTTGCGCTTTATTTAACTTCCTATTATGGTTGCGTTGACTTGTTTGATGGCACTTGAACAGTTGTGATGTGGTTGACTTGATATTACATTGCCAATACCAAAAACCATGATAACAGTGTTATTTAAGCCATAAGGCAATGCTGCACCAAGCCCCAGCATCCGATATGTAGTTCCTGGTAACGTTTTTACCGTTTGACACCAAAAACCGTATCTTTTACAGCTCCCGACCGCTTGCTGTATTGCTGAAGTGCTCCCAACCATAGTCGGGCGGGGGAAAATATTTGGTTAATAGTAAAAGTTTTCCTGACTGATTTTCTATGTCCACTTAATATCCTATAGGAAATTTTGGGTGTTCTTTCTAAATTATAGTCAACAGGCCTATCGTCAAAAGAACGATGTATCCATGTAAACTTTATATGTTACGTCTTTATATTGAGAGCTTGAAACAACTCCATGCTTGTTCACATATGCTGCAATCTGTGCACGGACCATGTAACACAAATTCCGTTGCTACATATAATTAACCTATCTTTGGTCTGCTCAAGACGTTCAGGCTTGTAACACCTACTGTCGGGGTCAGCCAACCTTTTTCCTGTCCTCAGATAGATCATTCCTGGCGTGGTCGATTCGATGAGACGACTAGCACAGAAGCGCCTTACCAGACAGCGATGGACATCAATGCAAACGGGCCACTCATCTGCCAACATCCAAACATTACTGCGGCACACTAAATGTATATGTCGTATTATCTAACCTTGTTCTGCGGAGATCGTCCACTATAATGCTTCAGGTGTGACTCAAGCGCAGAAAATGGTGACGTCGTTGTAGATCCACGTCGTCTTTCGTGAATACAGACGTGCCCATTCCACTAATAGTACGGGAGGAACGTTTGAAATTTTACACGGAAGTTCACGGAAAGGACTTGGGCGTGTAAGTATGTAGCCTATTCATTCATCTACGTTCAGGTTGGACTTACTGCATGATGGAAATCATTCATAACTGCATGTATACATCTTTCAATACACTGAACGTCAAGGAGTATATTAATGTGATTTAAACTACTGTACGTATAGCCTATACATGCCTACTGTAACAATATACAATGCCTGTATAGTAGGCCTAAAGGTCTGTAGGCTTGCCTAATTATTTACTGTTCACGTCCTTGGAGATTATCGGTAGTTCAATATGCACTGAAGCCTGATCCACAGTGGTGCGAACTGCTTTTACTAGTTTAAGATAACATCAATTCACTTTGTCCCAGGGCCTCATATGGACCCATCGGACGCACCCATGACTCTGGCCACTACCGGATAAAGAACAGCCGGCTGGGGATTTCACAGTGTCATTTATATGCATTGGAGAATACTGGAAGGCTCTGTTTGTGTATACTATTCATGAATGTTATATACTTACAAGCGTATGCATATCAGTCTAGACTGGGAGATGTAATAATGAACTTGGGCTTTCACTAGGACGATGATCTGATGGATTTTTTGTCTGTATCCTGGAACAACATTGCCAAAAACACACTGTAGTTAAGAGGAATGGTTCACTCAGCAGAAGTCGAGTGCTTGGCCTGGCTTCACCCACTAACAACGTTTTAAGGAGGGTTGAATGAGTCCTTAATTGAACTCACACATCGTTTTCGTAGATGCGGATATATAATGTGGGCGAAATCGTAAGGGTGACGGTACACAAGCAGTGTGCCAAAGCTTTGATGCCATTATTGTACACGGCCGTTACATCCTTTGAGGCCAGTGGCTTTTCTGCCTATATATACCTCTGCCCACTCTAAATGCTGACATTTTTCTGGAAGGCTATACATGTAAGTACACACAGCTTCTCTCTCCATGATGTAACTCCATTATATCGATCACTTCGGAGCCCATATCGGCAAAGCCGTCCTCTGATGTGGTAAGATTAGGTAAACTGTATCTATTGCCTAAATTTCGGTCCATTTTGCGTTGGCTACAAACAACGCTCTGAGACGCAGAGCTGTGTTTATGAAGGTACATGTACGTATTACGTGCATGAAGGTATATACCGTTACAGATGTTTTGGCTCCTTGGAAAGCAGCATCTTTAGATTTAGTGTTGTTTGGAAATGTTTCAACTCAAAAAAAAGAAAAAAAAGAAAAAAAAAACCAACAAAATTAGAATGGCTACAAATATTTTGATTGTGTGATGTGTAGTGGAGTGGATATGTCGTATATTTACTAATGCGTTTTGGATCAAACAAGTGTAATAAATATTATCACGACTTCTGTGATGTTTATCATATATTTTGGAACAATGTTCCTATACTGTTAAGTCTTAACGCTCTTCTCGCAAGGGTTCCAGATTAACTGGAAGAATTACGTAGCTAGTACCCCCTGCGAGAGGAGCGTATCAAGTATTAGTTTGGATCGTGTTACTTTGGTGTTAATCAAGAGTTGAGATGTTAATCTTTAACTTGTATTTGCTGAAAAAAAAAATAATTCTACGCATATCAGGCATGCCTAATATGCACTGTGCATTACCACCAACGCTGGAAGCTAAGGGTACATACATGTATACTACTATTATTATATTATAATGCAATATTTTTTAATCAACATGAATTGGAGACTGGACGAGCTACACAGCCATTCCAAATGACAGTAGAACGCATCGTTTTCTTCTGTGACGTTGCAGTGCGTGTGTACTTCATAATTGCTTTATGAGCACACGTATAATTGTGACGTAATAAAGGATAGAACGTGAGTTCACACCTCTGGACCACCTTGATTTACAGGCGGGAAAGAGTCTTACGAGTTCCTCATTGGAATGAGTATGTTCACAGGGTTTTTAATGGGACCTGTAAATAAATATTTACGTGAGTATCCCACCAGCAGAAATCGTGTGCGCTTTGTTCATTTCCTCAAGTCACACTAAGTTCGTTCGAACCTATATCTAGGCCTATCAATCAATCAATCAATCAATCAATCAATCAAGTTAACACCCTAAAAGCACAGTCCTGTAAATCCTTGTGCTTAAAGTTGAATCTGTGAGTGTGCACTGAATGATATGGGCGTAGGACATGTAACTTTTGTATATTAGATGAAGAGCCACACCTAGTGGATATACTGCATGAGGAAACTTGAATACCATATAAATACAGCAGAGCATGTATAGCGTGAATCACATGTATATACAAAAGATAGAAAATAAAACAAACCCATAAATTCCGTTCAAGTTCTTTTAATGTCCACTCAGATCAAGCGAATTTAGATCAGGTTACACACAGGACCCGGGGAGAACAAAGCACCCCAATCTGTCATTGGAGGGAAGCACTACACAGCTAAACACGGTACTGTACCAATGTGGCATCAGTAACAGTCAACCGCCATCCCCCTCTCATACAGGTAAAGCACTAAAATATTGACCAGTCAGCACCAGGGTATACAGTAGAACAGGGCTACCATCAATACCATGAAGTTTTCTAAATCAACAACTTTCCACAAAATTGGTAGCGAACACGCCGTTCCAAAGCACGCACAAAATGGCGCTCTCAGATGAGCAACACCTGACATAAAGTTTCAGGATCTAGATTCAACTTTATATTTCGTAACTAACCATCACACAATGCATCTGTTCAAAGTGAATAAAGGCACAGATCATTAAAAGTTAAAAATACATGCCCTATCGAACTACGGTTCACATCAATGAAGTTAGAAAACAAAAATGCGGACTTATATAATGTTTACACATTGCAAGACAGACAAAAAAAAGGCGAACCATGGGTTATCTCTTACACTCCCCATCTTAACTATTGTCACGACAATATAAAACTGACGAGACTGACGAGTTATACAGTAGGGCGCACTTTAGCCAGCATCTGCACTAATAATAGCTATGTCTGACTGATATTAGCTAAAATATTTAGGTCTACAACATCAGTCTCTTGGTTCAAGGCAGACCGTGGAAGACGACGAGGGTTGTCGTGACATCCCGCGTTGGCTCAAGCACTCCTCCGTTATGGGATCTTTCCTTTGTCTTCATCTAGCTATGTTGGACTTTCAACAGGTATTTCACTGATGTCTCCAGTGTTCAAATCAGCTTCCTGAGGATCCACTTACATTGGCACAACTTCCGAGTTTTCCTGAATATCCATGGCTACTGTATCATCTAACACGACGGAGTCACCGTTTCCTGTATCCTCCATACAGACACCAGTGTCTCAATCGCTTGGTTCACAGTCCGAAACTCCTGACTTATTCGGCAACGCTGTCTGCCATACCCAATAATCAAGGTTCTTCTCCTGATCCGAATCCTCTACGGAGACATTCATCTGGTCGATGGTTTGTCCTTTTAGGCCAATATCCCGCAATAACTGTCGCGTGTTCAACATTTGCATGCGACGAACTGGTGTCTGATGTCCTTCCTCTGCTTCCACCACATACCCATTATCTCCTTCTTATTCACGACGACATAAGGTTTGAGATTGCAGAAATCTTGAAATTTATTTCGACCCTTCGGGTGGTTGCGATCTGTAAATGATTCTCAGTAGCTCTACTGTTCACTCTCGTCTGGAGCAACAAGGACGCCTGATCCGTTTTTTCACTTGCCAGTTTGAAAGCTTCTTTGAGTCGCTGCTGATATTCTGCTGAAGTTTCCTCAGCCAACTTACCTGTGCCCAGCATTGCCTCAACTGGTAACCGCGGCTCACGACCAGAAAAAAGGAAGTGAGGTGCGCATCCCGTTGTGCCGTGAGGATTGCAGTTGTATGTATATACCAGTCCAAGTAAGAGTTCAGGCCACCTGTGTTTCATTAGTGCGCAACAGATTACGGATTGTCCGGTTGAACCGCTCACATACAACGTTCCTTGCAGTATGATAAGACGTTGTCCTGGTCTTGGCGATGCCATAAAGGCTGCAAAGTTCTTTCATCACCCAACTTTCACCCAAAGTTTCTGCCCTGATCACTGTGGGGACGCAATGGTATTCTATAACGAAGAAACAATTCTTTCATAAGGGTCTTTGCGGTTGTCTTCGCTCTCTGGCTCTGTCATTGGAATCACTTGGGTAAATTTGTGTATACATCCGCGAGGACAAGTATATTCTCGATGTTGTTAGTGCCCGGCTCTAGCTGGGCGTAGTCCATAGCCATTGTCTCCATTGGTCGTCAGGCTATAACAATTCCTATGGTTCACCGTACTTGTTTCCTAACTTTTGCAGTAACACATCTTTCGCAACGTGAGCAATAATTCTCCACATCACGAGTCATGGATGGCTAAAAACATCGCTTTCTCGGAAGAGACAAAGTTCTCTTATCACACTGATGTCTTAGATTGTCGTGGACTGCCTTAAGAAGCTTTGAACGGAGCACCTTGGGAAGAAGGACTTGTTTAACTCTTTGACCTTTGCCTTTATAAGTTCGGTAGACAACACCATCTCTGATCTTCACACGTTTCCATAACTCAATCATCTTTTTCACGTTGCAATTCAGCTTCTTGAAATCGGACTCCGGTTGGGGATCCAGGTCTTTGTAGAGGGCATTGAACACTGCAATGTCTTCGTCTGCTGTCTGTAACGTACGCATTTTGTCCCTGATAGCACACGGCATACCGGATGAGAAAATAGGTTCATGTTGTACACAAATCACACTTAGTTCCTTCATCCACACAGAGTGTCGGGTGGCTTCAACAACTTCTTACCTCAGTTCCCAGACTAGATGAAGGACATTCCCAGCTGTTTGGTTCAACACAGACCTGTTCCAGACGACTGACTTTGGGTAGATACTGCGTCTTCCTGCTCAAGGAGTCATAACTTTTGTTCAGCTTCCCCGACCGCTGTTCGATGTTCAAGTTGAACTGTTTAAGTTCGCCTACCCACCTCATTTCAGTAGCTCCCAGTTTCGGAGATCTCCGTACGTAAGTAAGGGGGTCGTTGTCCGTATAGAATAGTTGTCCATATTCTTCTCGTTCTTCTCGTGGAGTGATCGACTGGCTTAACTTAACACAACTCTCTTTCCATCCTTTTCCTGAGAGAGCACAGCTCCCGGTTCGTGGTTACAGGCAACAACTTCCGGTATAAACGGACGTTTAAAATCCAGATAGCTCAGAACCGGTGCTTCAGTGAGCTTCTCTTAAAGTAAGTTGAACGCTGTGTCGCAGGAAATATCCCAAGCTCCAAAAAACAGTGGTATGCGTTTACTCTTCTTTGATGATCTTGGTCCATACAGTAATTGGTATCTTGGAGAAACCTGGAACGAATCTCCTGTAATAATTGGCAGATCCCATAAATCCCCGAAGTTCTGTCTGTGTAGTTGGTTTTGGCCTGTCTCTTACAGCTTTCAATTTATCGGCATCAGGGCAGACTCTTGCTTCTGTTATGGTGTGTCCTAAGTATCTAAGGCGTTCCTTGAATAACTGACACTTCTCTGGTTTGATTTTCAGAAGAAACTTCTCCAATCGATTCAAAACCATCTCTAAACGACCCAGGGTCATCTTTGACAGTTTTTGCGTTCAAACTTCGGTAATCACTACACAGTCTGAACTTTTTTCTTACGGGCAAGTCCCACAAACGAGGCATACGGGCTTGAACACTCACGTATAATTTTTTTTCGTCAAGGGCCGTTTGAAGACCTCTGTCCACAGATGGGGTGATATTCTACGATGATCTATCTTCACCGGGTTGTCATCAGTTGTCCTAATCTTATGCTCGATCTCACCACAAATCCTAGGTCATCATCTGCTTTATTAAAAGCTTGCACATGATGATGAATAACATCCTCAAGTTTCAACATCTGATCTGGTGCAATGACCATTCTGGAAATCAATTGCTCGGTCCCGTACTTTAATCTTATCCACGGACACTGAACTTTCAATCTTATCCACGAGCACTGAAACAGGGTCCGTCTGGGCGAGTCGGAAATATCCAAATGGAATTTTCGCCTCCATCCTGCTCTGAAAAATTGGCAAACTGCACAGGTACACAACCGGTTGTGTGGATGGTAACCAGTGATGATCCAAGGCTAACACCTTCTGGTAAAGCTGTGCTATCTTTCCAAGACTCTATAACACCACGGCTGCGGTTCGATGGTGGCTTAACAGAGTATTCCACAATACTGATAGATCTTGCAGGTAGTAAGACTGGATTGCGACCGGCTCTCCTTACAAGACAACCGTCCTTCTCACATTAAAAATCACGCAGTCTAGTTTCTTCATACATTGCAAGAATCTAGGTCAACTGTTTTGGCTTATCAACAATTTTATCATAGTCTCTCAAGAAGCGGAATATGTTGGATTCAATAACCCCAGGAATATTTGCTTTCCTCTTTCCTATGTATCCCTCTACATCTTTTACTGCTAAAGATCCCATATTTCTGTGAATATCTACGTCCACTTGGATGTAGCCCAAAAATAGTATCTTCCTTCCATTCGCAGCCATTATTCTGATGTACGATTCACCACTGAACAAGCCAGTATCCGCTAAATGTTCCTTGAAGAAGGTTACAGTAGAAACTTGGGCACCTGTATCCAGGAGGCATCGTACCCCCACACCATCAATAAAAACCGTGGCTACCGGGCATTCCCCAACTGCTTTAAGCAATGAAGATCCCGGCCTACCGTATGGCTCTTCACAGTAGTCTGTAGAAATTTAACTTTTGGTCCCCTTCCGACTTCGCAAGTTTAGGGCAATCTCGGCGAAGGTGATCACGGGACTCACATTCCCAGCATCTCCTGTCCTTACGTCTCCCTTGATAACCTGAGCTCTTTGAATTCCCAGAACTGCCATTCTTAAGCAAAGTCAAAAGCTTCTGGCTCTGTTCCTGTTGTTGTTGTTGTCGCTCTAAGACCGCAGTAAGACAGCTTGCTTTCACAGATGTTTCATTGTGAACAACAATGCGCTTAGCCGGTCTAATCGATGATCCAATCCACTTGATGGCCTTGTCTGTCACTTCGAAAAATGAGAATTGAAGACATTCCTCATTTAACCGACACAGTTCTTAGTTTTAGGCCGTCATCGCGGACTGCCGGGGCAAACATGCCTTTAAGGGCTACTTCCCTGTGGGTCTTGAGTGAAACATCTTTCTCTACCCTCCGGTCGAAAAGCTCAACAAGAGACTACGGACATTCTAACAAGGACTCCTTTTCCTTCTGTGAATATGAGTTAACCCGCTGCTGAAGGGCCGATAATGCTCCATCATCCCCAAACACTTGCAATAAAATTTTTATGATCTCCTCAGGCTGCTTTTTAATGCCTTCTCAACGCCTACTAATTTCCTGACGCACAGTTCCGGCCAAGTGGGAGATAATAAGGTTCTCAACATCAGTCCCTGTCAGTTTCCGCGCTTCTGCCTGGGCCCTTATATCCGAAACCCACTCACGAACAGAAATGTCACCAAACATTTTCCACGAAACTTGTCTATTTGGAAGTATAACCAAATGTTTCTTCTCAGCGACACAACCAGTCTCTCCTTTAACAACTCGTCCTCTTCCTTAAAGCACAACCTCGACGTTTCCATCTCAGCACTCAAATTTTCGATGGGATTACCATCACCTCCAGTCGCCATGACAGCAGAGCATGGACAATTGAAATCTATACAGTAGGGACAAGAAAATGTGTAAACAGTCATTACAAGTACTCATACATGCATTAAGAAGACAGTAAACAAATTTAAAATGTTTACCTGTAATATTTCGTCGGACCATGCAGTGTCCAGTTTTCGACACTTTACCACAGATTCGTTGGATCATGCAAATGTTCTCTGCAAACCATTGTATACATACTGTTGACGAAGCACCCATCTAAAATGTCTCTTCTCCTAGATTAGGTTACTCACAGAACCCGTGGAGAACAAAACAAGGGAAGCACTACACAGCTACACACAGTACTGTACCAATGTGGCGTCAGTAATAGTCACCGCCATCCCCCTCTCATACAGGTAAAGCACTCAAATATTGACCGGTCAGCACCAGGGTATACAGTAGAACAGGGCTACCATCAATACATGAAGTCTTCTAAATCAACAAATTTCCACACAATTGGTAGCTAACACGCCGTTCCAAAACACACACAAAATGGCGCTCTCAGACGAGCAACACCTGACATAAAGTTTCAGGATCTAGATTCAACTTTATATTTCGTAAGTAACCGTCGCAAAATGTATCGGTGGGCCTTATGGTGTTAGAATATGTATATAGTCCTCAATATTTAAGGCTACGTGGTAACTGAAACATTTAATTCTAAACCCCGGGTCTAAAACATCCTTCCTGTATTGGCCAATCACTAAAAAGATATAGCACTGAAAGACGTAATATAATTAGGTAACTACTTTAGCTGGGAAGAAGCAAAAAAGGAATTCATAAATACTTGTAAAATTGCGTTTTGTTTTTCTATTGACTGAGGTTGTCTTGGCAACTTGTAGCTGGAACTGATCAAGATTGTTCAGAAAGTCGGGTATTTCTTCAGGATTAGTTTTCATTGTCGCCATTTCATTTTAATATGTTCTATCATGGCCTGTGAATTGAAACCTGAATGAGAAAGTTTAGATCGCAAAGCTATATATTGTAAATATTATAATTGTCTGCAAAGCCACTAACTTATGCAAAATTGACAAGAGCTGTCCCCGGGATCACGAAGCGATCTTAGACTTAAGTCACAGCTCCAATCATTAAATTTGCATGTTCCTTTGCGTTATTTTAGCTGCAATTTGTTGTACGATAACTTACCCAGAATTACTTTGTCAAGCAAAATTTTGTGAGAAGCAACAATTTTAATGTGATCTGAAATTTTGACTTAAGTCTAAGGTCGCTTCGTGATCCCGGGGCCAGTACTCAAATCAGTGAACACCTTGTACATGTACTTACCCTGCGTTGCAGTGGGTACCGATACATAGGCTACACTCTCCTTCGCGATATTAACGACTACGCAGTTTGTCCCATCGTAACAAGTAACCAGACATCCAAGAACAATGATTTTCGTGACGAGGGCAGGGCTGACATAGTCAACAAAAAACAACCAGTGCAGTTATAGCTGAAAGCTTTGTTGTTTGAGTTTTCACATAGGTACAGCACAAGACGGTGAAGTTATATAGGAGCTCTTCAACACAGATTCACAAGTGTCTGTTGAGTTTCACGTGTAGCATCTGATGTAGAATTCTACTTTTTATGTTGGCCCACGTCGGCAAACATAATATATATGGAGGCCTACATGTTGAAGTGTAGGATAGTCCAACAGATCTATTGTCCACAGACAGACAGGTACAAGCTGTATGTTATATCGTTGTGCATGCATGTTTCAAATAATGGCATCGTTATTCAGATACTTGTATAATACAGTTTGGGCAGATACACTTTATGTGACACGAGTACCTTTACTACGTGTACAAGTGCACAGTTCAACCCAACTTTGCACGATCTGTTCAATCCAAGTTCACGGATTTCAGGCTTAGGCATATTGTCGAGGTTAAACGATAATGACGTGTTGCAAAAAAAAAATCTTCCTGGAATTAACTGAAGTGAAGAGGGTATGATTGATGTAGATAAAGCAGCTAATGCTATTAGCTGTAATGCTGATGGATGTTCTAGCGTGGATATATAGTGTTATGTCATGCGCGCAGGACGCTGTACGGTCGAAGGTGGTAATGAGTTTATCCCACCCCTATTTTACCTTGATTAACCGGATGCCAATTTCACCTTTGCAGGGCTAACTCAATTAAGCGGCTGCTCCAAAAAGTGTGTAGAGAGAAGATGCCAGCCCGAGGATGGGAGACACAAGCCAGCCTACAGGCTTAGGTAGGCAAGTGCATGGGAGACTTTCTCCCCACGACCAATTGTCTCAGGTGTAGAATGTCTACATTGACTTTTTGCAACGCCTTTCAGTGGGACAATTTTTGGTAACTATACCAGATCGCCATAGCAATAGAACGTCAGAAAGCCAAACAGCTTGAATCCTAAATTTTCCAGACTGGAATTAAACGTTACCTCCTTGAGAAGTATTTCGACCTAAGTGTGTTTTGTTCACTGTATACGAGTGTATATGTATCTAAAGGACAATGGGGGCATTTGAATGCAATCCATTAGTCAAAACAAAGCACCGAACACTGAAGTAAAAAATCAGAGCATGTAGCACATTATAGACACGATTCGGTGACAGACAAATGCATCTATACATGCATATACTATAGCGTCTGCAGACAAAAACACCAGTCAATTTGTGAGTTCCAGTCATGACAACCTAGATATCAAATCTTTATCCAAATTTCAAACTGGAAATCCATATAATTATTGTCAAAATCTAATGATAAGATGCAGGTCACTGTTGCTTTGATGGTACCTTTGCACGTTTTAGGGCACAGACTAAATATAGGCGTCGGTTCGTCATATTTAAGCGGAACATGTGTATACAGGGCTATGCTATTTTCATATATACCGGAATTAATGAGAAACAACAATTTATTTATTTATTTGATTGGTGTTTTACGTCGTACTCAAGAATATTTCACTTATACGACGGCGGCCAGCATTATGGTGGATGGAAACCGGGCAGAGCCCAGGGGAAACCCACGACCTTCCGCAGGCTGCTGGAAGACCTTCCCACGTACGGCCGGAGAGGAAGCTAGCATGAGATGGACTTGAAATCTCGCTAGCGCGCGAGAAACAACAAGACGAGCTAATTGTTGTATACACGTACATTATATCACTCCCCATACTCTTTTCCCATTACAAATGATTGTGTGACTTTTTTCAGATAAAAAACCCTCGGTTACCTTTGAGTCTCAGATAGACTGCAGACGACAGATTCAGTCCTTACCACGTGACTTCCGACAACACGATAGTTTAACCAACGATATAAAAGTATCAGCAAAGTTTTACTCGGTCCCCAGACATTTACAAGCTGATGTAGAATTTAAGCCGCCAAAGCGTAAAGGTAAGTTTTGTCTTTCCACCAAATCTGAGTTTTATTTATGTATTTATTTGACTGTGGCACCATATTTTCACTTATACGGTGTCAGTCAGTTTTATGTGTGGGATAAACTGGAGTGCCCGGGGAAAACCACCGACCTTTGCAAAGTTACTCTCCAGCATGTGATGTAGTGGGACCCGTTTTACGAAGCGGTCACAAATTGCACCTGACGTTTCTTCTATGACAACATACCGTGGAGAGATACGTTCGCATGGTAAAAGCGCTTGACGTAGAGTTGGAACAGTTGCGACAGTAAAACGAAATGCAGGTAGGCCAAACACACCATATTACCCTTGGACAAATAATCTTCAGCAAACAGTCACACGTGCGTCATCCATTATGTATTGTCACCAGGACCTCATGAATAGTGAGAAAAGAGGATTCCAAAATTCGGCCGGGATTGAAACCGTACCTCTCAAACCTTAGGTGTTGGAAGACAAATGTCAATTTCAGTCGGTTTTACTGGCTATTTGTTCTGACTTCATCAGATTCAATGAATGTAAACTACATTTAACTAACCTAAATTTTGACTGAAACGTCTACTGTTGGAGTAGGAGTAAATCACAGTTTGTGTGTAAGTTTATTGCTTGCAGCTAAACAAATGTATATAATGTATAGATCTAAATGTCTTTTTTCAGGTGGCCTACCCAGGTTGTTAGACTTGCTGACGCGTAGAGCATCTAAGGAGCTACAGTATTACAAACAGGAAAACGACAGCACGGAAGGTTCCACTGAAAGAGACAGCGTTCATCAAGAGCGTCACGATGACGTGACGTCATCACGACCGACTTCTATCCTTTTACGCCCATGGCTGGCCACAGAAAAGGAAGCTGCTAGTTTGACAGGCCTGTCCAAGTCTCCCTTACTAAGCAGTCCCGAGGTGACGGAGAGTGCCTCCCTCACCCCAAGCCTACTGAACATTCTTCAGGTGAACATTAATTGTACTACAGATATGAGTTAAGTTGAACTGAAAAAGATTTCCGTTGTCAAGAATTTGCCAAAACGTTGTCCAAAAACATCTTGTTATGAATAAATATTATTATTATGAATAGATATTATTCACCATTTTAGATATTATTGGTTTTGGTAAATATTATCTACATAGATATTTTCTTTTTAGCCAATACAAATATTCATAATAATAATATGATTAAAACACCGGATGGCGGGAAATTTTAATATCTGTCCTCATTGCTTAAAATGCCACTTTGGTCAGAATACAAATTGCGCAGAAATATTTAAATACAGTGATGTGAAAGAAATCCTACGGAGTAAGCCTGACACCTTGTTTCAACATGGTAACTGAAGATTCCTTGAAAAGCAAAATCCGTAAAATTTTCCTGATGTGACGTGATAATATTCCCTGAATGACGTCGAATCAGGCAGATATGACGCTGAGTAAGGCATTTATGCTGGGATGACGTCAAGAGCGTTTGAAAGGGTAGCGTCATTTGTGGATATTCGTCAGCGATTGATGACGTCATGTGTTCGTGGGTGGCGTCACACCAGGCAAAGTGGAAGGGACAGAAATATTTTGTTTCTGTATACTCTGACGAAACGTACAATATCGGTTTTAATTGGCTGCAATATTTTCACAATTTAGGAAAGCAATTCAGACTATCCCAGTCTTTATCAATTCACCTTGCTTTAAGACACAATTTGTGTGGAGTCAAACAGTTTGGACTCCGTGCCTTAAAAGTCAGTAAATTTCTTATTTTCAGATCATCCAGACATCTTCTGTGTACCTCAGTGACCCAGAGCCCCCGTGGATAAGAGAGGAAAACATCCCTGTGATTGCTCATATTGAGTACAAGAGCACCCGGCCCGAGCATCTCTCCTTCAAAGTGGGTGGGTGACTTCGTATTTACCTGATGACTGATGTTTTTTCTTGGAGAGGGATTTTGTGCTTTACCCCACTCTCACTGCTTGTGGGGCCCTGGTGACTATAAACTTTCGAAGGCTCAGGCGTTCGTTGAAACCTATTTGTCTTCAACCAAAATGGTGTGCATCAGAATATCACTTGTGGCCTGGAAAGTTCATCAGTAACTTGCCAAAGGTTGGTCTCCACCATCAACGAAACTGTCCACCACCACATAAGTGAAAACAGGGGCCTCCGTGGCTCACTTGGATTGCGCGCTAGCGCAGCGTAATGACTTCTCACCAATGCGGTCGCTGTGAATTCAAGTCCAGCTTATGCTGGCTTCCTCTCCGGCCGTACGTGGGAAGGTCTTGCAGCAACCTGCGGATGGTCGTGGGTTTCCTCCGGGCTCTGCCCGGTTTTCTCCCACCGTAATGCTGGCCGCCGTCGCATAAGTAGAATATTCTTGAGCACGACGTAAAGCACCAATCAAATAAATAAATAAAATATAAGTGAAAAATTCTTGAGTAATGCGTTACACAACAAACAAATTTGTGTTGTGCTGTGTGCAGAGAGTTCACTAAATCGAGGTTGGCCTAATGGACAGACACAACTGACAATATAATATAGATGACCTTTACCAGTCAAGCTTTGCCTTCATAAATATCAACGGAAATTCCAACAAGTCAAAAACATTATACTCCAGCCATACGTAACTCAGTTAAAGAGAAAAATATATTGTATAAACAGCACCTAAAGGGCAACAACAAAGAAATAAAATATAAATATACAGGAAATACAGAAATCAACTGAACCACATTGATCGCGCAGAAAATAAGAATTATTTCGATCAGAAATTTAATAGAGTAAATAACATTAAAGGAACGTGAAAATTGATAAACGAATTAATTGAAACAAAAAGTAAAAAGGAACTACCAAACTCGTTCATCACTGATGGTGTTAAAGTAACTGATACAGAAAAAATTGGAGATGGTTTTAAGACATGTTTTCAATACGCCCCCATTAAACTAGCATTCGCTTGCCTCAAATTATTTCAGAACTTACCTTCTACAAATCAACCGACCAAACTTTCACTAGGCTTTTGTACACGTGAAGAAGTTCTTAAAACATTTATGAGCTTGAAAACCAGCTCCCATTGATGAAATTGGCGACCGTATCCTTGGCTTATTCATTAATTTGTGGTTTTAAAGGGAAACTTTCCCAGAAAATTCAAAAGTCGCCAAAATCTGTTCCATTTTTAAAAGCAGGGCGCAAGGATGACTTTAGTAATTACAGACCTTTTTTCGTATTGCCTTTTTCAGTAAAATCTTTGAAGCAATAGTAGCTGATAACCTAAAAAGATTTTTAGAGTAAAAGTATTTTTCGAAAATCAAATGAGAAAAGACGGCTGGCGCAATGTAAGAAATTGGAACAGACAGCTGGCACAATGTATGTAATGAGGTCAGACAGCTTGCACAATGTATGCACTGAGAGCTGTTATAATGTAATTAATGAGAAGAGACAGCTGGCAAAGTGTATGTAATGGCCACAGTCAGATGGCACAATGTATGTAATGGCCACAGACAGCTGGCACAATGTATGTAATGGCCACAGACAGCTGGCACAATGTATGTAATAGCCACAGGCAGCTGGCACAATGTATGTAATGGCCACAGACAGCTGGCACAATGTATGTAATGGCCACAGACAGCTGGCACAATGTATGTAATGGCCACAGACAGCTGGCACAATGTTTGTAATGGCCATAGACAGCTGACACATTGTATGTAATGGCCACAGATAGCTGACACAATATATGTAATGGCCACAGATAGGTGACACAATGTATGTAATGGGAACAGACAGCTGGCACAATGTATGTAATGGCCACAGACAGCTGATAAAATGCAATTAATGGACACAGACAAGTGACAGACGGTACGTGATGGGCCCAGATAACATACATTTTAAGTTCATGTCACCTCGCGTTCACATACTGCAATGTATAGTACCGACTCGTCCACTTTGTCTGTAGGCTAACGAAAATAGGGCAAGCTCTATTTCATAAGTTGCGCTAACATCGTGCGATTTATGTCGAATTATATAAAATGATATATATGAAATAATGTTCAAAGTGTCCGGATTCGAATTCGAACTTCGACAAAAAAAACAACAGAAACGAATATTGAAATCAACATGAATCCATATTTTACCTTATTATGCAGTCATCCTGAGGAGTATGAATCAGACTGGTGTTTACATGGCTTCATTGTCTGTTCACGCTTCCTTCACTTTGTGTTAACAAATTTTTTGTTGATGTATTTATTCATTTCATTGCTGTTTTACGCCGTACTCAAGAATATTTCACTTATACGAAGGCGGTCAGCATTATGGTGGGAGGAAACCGGGCAGAGCCTAGAGGAAACCCAAAACCATTCGCAGGTCGGAGAGGAAGCCAGCATGGGCTGAATGGACTCGAGCTCACAGCTACCGCACTGACTGGAGGCCCATGGGTTCAATGATTTTGCAATGTGAAGGTTCATGCAGTGAAAATAGTGGATCCTTTGTTAATCCCCTCGGCCACGGAGGCCCCTAATCCTTTGTTGATATCTGTGGTGTATAGAAGCATGCATGTAAATACCAATTTGGTTCATATTCCTGATGAAGGCTGTATAGTTTAAGCCGAAATATAGCACGTTAGCACGTGTTGTAGTCGAATTTGACAAGTCGACTACAAACCGCACCGGTTTAGCGCAGTTTAATGGACACACAGAATTGACAGAATGGACACTGAACACAAACATGTGTTGGACACAGACAGTTGTCAAACATAATTTAAAATATTTAAATTGTTTCCGCAGCATGAAAAAACCATCTGCCAAAGAATAAAAGATGTCATCACTGCGCATGCATGGCAAATCTGTATTAGGTACCCCTGACAAATACATGTACTTTAGACCAATGCAGGTATTTCTTTATTTATTTCATTGGTTTTATTTTACGCCGTACTCAAAAATATTTCACTCATACGACGTCGGTCAGCATTATGCTGGGAGGAAACCGGGCAGAGCCCGGAGAGACCCACGACCATCCGCAGGTTACTGGGAGACCTTCCCATGTACGACCGCACAGGGAAGCCAGCATGAGCTAGACTTGAACTCACAGAGATCCCATTGATGAGAGGCTCTTAGCTGGGTCATTACCCTGCCCTAGCGCGCTGACCAACTGAGCAACGAAGGCCACGCAATGCAGGTATATACACCAAATGATCGATGTGACTGTTGATTTGATAATGACACATAAATTTCGTCATTACTGCAGACAAGAATCTTGTTTGTTTCAGGCCAGCTGATTTTTCAGAAAAGGGGTGTAGACGACAATGGCCTTGCTCACGGGACCATGAAGAGGCACAGGTTTTCCAAACAAAAGACTGGTTATTACCCAGCCAATTACGTCATACCAAAGCCAGTGAAGGAACCATTTCAGATTTTCAGACTGTTCAGACGAAATCTTTCTCGGCGATTTACCCGTGGAGGGACATCGGAGAACCCCATAGGTGAAACCAAGATGGAAGCTAGTCAGAGGAGTTCTCTACCCTTCCTCAGAATGTCCAGCAGACCAGGGACATGCACTATTTATCCGGTAGTAGACTGGAACAATTCCATATCTTAACTTAAATATATGCTCCAATTACTGAGAATATTAATATGTTACAGAAAATGCATGTCCTCGATGTTCATTAAAATTTCCATGGTATGATGTGAACACGGTCTGTTGACTTTTTTTTATATTTTATGTTCATAAAGCCTGTGTCGTGATTGTTTGACACAACATAAACAGTTAATAGAATACCTTGGACAAGTCGAGCTCATGGTGGCTTGCGCTCCGGCCGTTTGTGGGAAACCTGCGAATGGTCGTGGGTTCCCCCGGGTTCTGTCCACTTTTCTCCCACCATAATGCTGACCGGCGTCGTATAACTAAAATATTCTAGAGTACAGCGCAAAACACTTATCAAATAAATAAATGAACATCTTGAACAATCGTGGATATCCCCAAAGGCATAGAGACACTAAAAGTATATATCAGATGGAAAAACATCAAAACACCGTCCAGGGAAATAGTTATTTTTCGTATCGTAGTGAACCGTATTCACTGGAGAATTCTGGTGCATAATAAAGTGTTGGTGAGCCTTCATATAGTCACTTAACCGGAATGGTAGTAGTAAGCTCTACTATAGCCCCGTTCACAAAAAAGGGCGAACAAGATATATATGATAACTGGGACCATCGTAAGTTTATCGTAAATTCGTAACCATTCGAAAGTATCTATTCTGCCTTAATCGAAGAACCTCTACGACATGAATGATTACGTTACCTTTGGAAATTGCAACCCACAGCTTCGTGAAAATTTACGAAGCTTTTATGAATACTTACAAATCATTACGAACTAACGATTAACGATTCTGAAATGTATCAAACGACAAACATAATCATGCAGAACCAATGTTTCCATAGCATGGAAAACGATGATGGTGCTTAATTTTTGCATATTTTATATTTCTTCTTCATAACTATTCAATATTATGCATATTTCCCGTCAGAGGTGGGAAATATTCGGAAATGACATCTTCGATGAACACATTTGGAACGCGGGACTAGGTTAGGGATTCAATTCGCGCCTCTGCCTCCAACAGAGTCGTTTTGAAAGCTATCACTTCTGACGTCCCCACAGCAGGCCACTGACAGTTCTAGTTCAGCGAAAATACATGTCATCAAACAATAAAACTTTGGTACATGCTTTTTGAAGTGAGTAGATTAAAGAGTTGATTTTTTTAAAAAGTTTGTCAATTTTGAGATTTGCCCAAAAAGCCGTTTGCACTCGTTAATTTTGGTCACAAGTCGACATCTGAGATGGTTAACTATATAGTCAACAGTGGAGGCCAGCGACGACGCGCTAAAAAAGTACATAGAAAAGCATAAGAATGACAGGAATGAGATATGGAACGCTAGCCCTTCAGGCCTGCAACACCGCACGCTAGCCCTTCAGGCCTGCAACACCGCACGCTAGCCCTTCAGGCCTGCAACACCGCACGCTAGCCCTTCAGGCCTGCAACACCGCACGCTAGCCCTTCAGGCCTGCAACACCGCACGCTAGCCCTTCAGGCCTGCAACACCGCACGCTAGCCCTTCAGGCCTGCAACACCGCACGCTAGCCCTTCAGGCCTGCAACACCGCACGCTAGCCCTTCAGGCCTGCAACACCGCACGCTAGCCCTTCAGGCCTGCAACACCGCACGCTAGCCCTTCAGGCCTGCAACACCGCACGCTAGCCCTTCAGGCCTGCAACACCGCACGCTAGCCCTTCAGGCCTGCAACACCGCACGCTAGCCCTTCAGGCCTGCAACACCGCATATGACAAAGGCCATAGAAACGGCTAAAGTTATTTCATCTCGTTTGGAAAATATATGTACGCTGACGAAATCTATGTATTGACCGATACTGGTGGCTTTCTTTACCAGTACGTAGTACGCCGCACAGGTGTAAGCTCGCAATCTTTCAGTGTAGAGGAACATCACTGGTTTTATGACATTTTATGGGCAATAAGGCGAGTTATGCCGCGTCAAAATCCAGAGGTGTCACCAGCACGTGCTCCATTTTTGAAGAGCTTTATAGAGGTCGCTTGACGTCACGCGATCCACATCACGGTATGTGGGTGAGATCCGCTATGTTCGGCCGTTTAAAATGCCGTACGTACGTTACCAAAACAGCTCATATTCGTATTACTTTTACATTTCTGTTATGAATGTGTGTAGTTACCTCCGTTATTAGTGAATTTGTCATGATGGCATTTTCACTGCAGTACTAGTAGCACTTTAATTTCCGGACTGTCCTCTGCGACATTAGGGGAATTTTACGTAGCAAGAAGAAAGCTGAAAGCCTATTTGTATATTTTTATATGTTAGGCCACATCATATACTCCGTATTAAGAAACAAGCCAAAGCGTTACATGTATCCCTTAACAGTGTAGAAATGTTGGCAGTGAGTCGATAACCAAGAAAGCACTGATGTCATCTAACTGGCGTCAGTATCTAAACAGTTTACGTCCGTCGATACCCAAATGAAATCCGATGTATCAATGTCTGAATACAATGTTTGTGCTGAATTAATAATAGATGTGTGCTAATCAACAGAATAATTTCCTACAATAACAGAATATATTCTAACAACGAACATGATAAAATAAACAATGAATATTAATCATTACGGACATGCGGGAGATGCGGGACATTCAGGACACGCGGGGCATGCAGGACATCCAGGACATACTGGACATTCGGGACATGCAGGTCATGAAGGACATGCAGGGCATGCAGGGCATTATGGACATACAGGACATGCAGGACATTCAGGACGTGCGAGACATACGGGACATTAAGGACTTCCAGAACATCAAGGACATGCGGGACATGCAGGGCATGCAGACATTCAGGACTTTACGGACATTCAGGACAAAAAGCGGACATTCAGGTCATTACAGACATTCAGGACATAACGGACATCCAGGACATTCAGGACATGTAAGACATGCAGGACATTCAGGACATAACGGACATCCAGGACATTCAGGACATGTAAGACATGCAGGACATTCAGGACATTACGGACATTCAGGACATCCAGGATATTCAGGACATGTAAGACATGCAGGACATTCATGACATGCAGTACATTCGGGACATGCAGGATATTAAGGATATTACGGACATTACGGACATGCAATTACCTGCAAGGAGGAATTTATTCCGTTAAACAAAACTTTAGGTGGAGGCACCCTTACGGTGCAACATTTCAGACAGTGAGTGCGTGTATACCAGTACAATTAGTGTGATGTTACAGTTAAGCTTCCATATTTTACAACTTGACTTAATGTAATAACAATATGGTACTGTCGAGCTTCCATAGTTATGCTCTACTTTATGTAATAACTGTGTGGCAATACTGGTCTTTCATAATCGACATTACTGCTACTTACATTTACATTCACAATACCGCTAGTCTTCGAAATAACCAAACGGTCGCTTAACTGTTTCACATAGGCAAATTGTCGTTAAATTAATAAACGTTGTACTGTCAAACAGCATATTTTCGACACATTTATGTTATCAGCGAACATATTTAAATTCGTGAAACAATACAGTAACATTTCCGCCTGCTAACTGAAGGAAACCATTAATTTCATTACTGAAGTCACTTTTAACTGACATGTTTTTTTCCCCACCAAATGCTGAACGTAAACAATAATAAAATCGCGCTCGATAGTATCCCATCGCATGCCCAGTGTGATCGACGTGATTATGAATTGTACGTTTTTTACGAAATACATGCAACTCTTGATATACAAAGGTAAACTATGATCTTACGCATGAGACTACACGAAATTCACATACTTACATACCTGAAGGTAGGAACTGATTCTGTTGGAATATAAGCCTTGGGGGAAGTCACTCATACAGCATTTCAGACGGTCGGTGCGTGCAGATCGCCGGGTGCTACTACAATACGTTCATCAAGCGGACACGGACTTTCCGATTGCTGTAACCCTACATTCATATTACAAGTCTCCACAGTTCCTCAGTACTGTATATTCACTGCAGCAAAAATCTACCCAGATTCTCACACAACACTAAAAACACCAAAGCCACTGGTTGGCCCACAAGGATAGGACATACAGGCCGCAGTGATGTTCAACACCGCATAGAGACTTACATAAAGGATGCTCATTCAATTCTCCTAGCTTGTATGCCATGCTGGTGTTTTTTTAAAACACACAATTTTGGGTAGAAACTCCCCAGTCCATACCACCAATAAATTAAATTATTATACTCGGTCAATACTCGGTCAAATGGTATTCTATAAAACATGATATCCCATCCACACCCCACAGCATGCATTAAATGTACCTGCTACTGAACCATGCTGTGACGTAATCGCTGGCCTGTATGCCCTATACTTCACTGTCTGCTGTGAGACAGAACCCAAAAGAGATGGGCCGTGGGAACACAGCGTGTACGTTTGATTTGACCAGTATTTATTTAGGTCTAATTAACTGATGATCTGATTGTTGTTTATCAATGTATACACATGCATTTTTATATCAGGTTTATAGGTGGACGGAATTTACCAGTGTACATGCCCAGACAAAAATGGCGCCCTAGGTCATGTGTGATACGTTACAACCACCCGAGCTGGATTCGAACTCACAACCTCAGTGGTCTAGGGTTTAATTGACAGTCGAAACAATGCTCAGAATCAGCTGTTTTATTTCCTTCCCCCCTGCCAGGAGAAAAATTATACATGTATAGCTTCCCACTTAAATTTTCTCTGTCGTAGCTTTCCTCTATCGTGCCCGAGGTCATTTTTTCAGATCACCCTCGGCAACCTGTAGTCTATACAAGAATATATAACTCCAGACTATGACTGATCTGGCTTAGATCCAAAGCCTCGATCTATACTCCCCCAGGACACCTGTTATCCAAGCAAGTTAATTTTAAGTTCTAGTTATTAATATTTAGTACCACAAACATCTATAGATTGACTGTAAGGAGGTGCAGTAGTATCTTATTAAAATAAAATCTATTGAGCAATGGGGATTTTAAAAACTTAATCCAGTTTTTATGCGTGTTTTAGTACATGCATGTTTTGGTACATTTAAGTTTTAAATTGTGTTTTTTTTTCTATTAAGCGCGTTTTTCCATCACTATAAACCTACAATATTGAATATATGACATTACATCTACAGCCTACATTTAGTTTATTAGGTAGAAAAAAAAATAAAATAAAAAAAATACAATAGTCTTACATGCAGTTCGTCCTAGACCAACAGATACACCTTGACTTACCTCTGCAGATGAAATCTGTGTGTCACAAGTGGAAAAGTAGTGTGAAGATGACAGCGTTTTCGTGAAACATTGCATAGGCATTCTGGGCCTAGGCGTGTACGCACGATTTACTATATTGGCTATGTGTCGCTCTGCGTTAGGGGTTCGTTAATCCTATTTTTTTACTCAGCCTTAGTTGGGGCGCGTAACATGGTCGCTGTGGGTTTTGTGGTCTGGCGTAATCGGCTACTGTTGTTTGTGTACAGCTTTAGCCAAGCGTGGAAATGGGGTCGAAAGTGAAACGGGACCAAGGTTTAACTCTGATTCAACTTAACTGTTTCCATGACAGTCTTTGAAATTAGCCATTATAAAACCCGGTTGTAAATTCTTAGGTGTATAATGGATCTTCTGAGGAAGTTTTTATACACATCTCCCCATTTTACTTGGTACATGATTTGAGCGACACACAATGGACGATATTGATGAAATCCCAGTTTTCGTATAACAGGCTGGTCGAATAAAGCGTGCGATTGGGTGGAGAGTCAGCCTGTTCCCATGTTAAACAAACCAGAAAGGAGAGCAAAACACATTACATAGCCATATGAAAGCACAAAGCAAAAAAAACAAAAACAAACAAGAAAAAAACAAACAAAAAAGAAATACACACACAAACTCATCAGTCCCAATGTCCAGCTGTCGATAGACGAGTTTTTTGACGAAATACTCCATTATCCTTGTGATTTTTTGCATTTTGTCATGAACATTTGAACATGTTAACAGAATAAACCTATTTAGGCAGCGCGTAATACATGATTTGAAACCTGGTGTATTACAGATTCTCTGTGAAGCTTACAGCCATTATAGTCTAGTCTTGGAAAAATCTTGTACATATATTACTGTTCAGGTACATTAGCTTCTCCTGATTTTGCTGATTAAACATGAAATTGAAATAGTTATTAACAGCTACCTCCTGTTCTCTTCAGGTTCATTAACCATTGCACATGAGGGTGTAAGTTTACCCTTACCAGATGACCAGCTTAAGGAGATAGCAGCCAAGGGGAAAGACTTTGCTCTCTGTCATGGTAATTCTGTCAGTTTCTTTCTCTTTTTGTTTGCACGATAACATATAATGATTAATCGAGTGTCAATTAAAACTCACAAAGGTAATTAACAGTGATAAAATGAAGTGTAAACAAGTCATCACATGACACATTGTCTTAACAGCTTTTGATATTTTCCTTTAACATTAAAACGATTGAGCCAAATACATTACTGCTCCTGGGTGGAGCATGCCAACAAATATTTTTGCTAATTACATCTTCTTAATGTTTTTTTCGTGTGTGTGAATATGTAGCAGGAATGCCTTGTTACTGTAGCCTTGATTTTATTCAGACCAAGATCAAGTCACCTTCATTAAATCCATATTAAAATTTGTAGCCTTCCATTGAAAAGTCTTCAAAGATTTGAGTTTTTTTATTCATTTTGCAGGAATTTTAATGAGAACCAAAGAAGAACCATACTCCTCAGAGTTATTGAATTATGCCCCATTTACCCTGTTCCCAAGTCCTTTACCTCGTACCTGCTTTCAAGATGCTCTGGATGTCCAGACTTCCTTTAACTACCTCATGCACCTTGTAGCTCAAGACTATGAGTTTTTACAGGAATCGCTTAAAAGGTAAATTGTCATTACATCTTTTTGCTAACAATACCTTTAATTGCCATGCATTGTTGCACATGCTGTAATTGTGTTGTCAGGAATACACTCATCATGCTTGTAGGTTTTCAATCAGTTTGCAGACTTACATGTACATTTTTTTTACATTCAGAATAATCAGCAAAAAATAGTTTTTAGTTATTATCAGTGGGCATATTTCATATCATAATTTTGGTTTGTCATCATGTTTTTTCCTGACAAAAGCTTGTTATTTCTTATTATTTTCCTTTTGGTGTTTAAACTTGAAAGTCAATATGGTACTTGCTAGGACAGTTGTCAACAGAAGAACATGAATAAGAGAAGTATTCCATGTTTCTCTAAATAACTCCCCACCTGTCTACTCCAATGCACATTGATATTTACATACCATCATGGAGTCAGTCGACCTCTGGTTTCAAGACATTTGTGCCTCGATACTTTCTGATAGGAATGTTTAAAAGGATAATGATTGAACGTAGTAAAAATTGTGGCAGTATAGTCAGTGCAGTTGTACTTCCTGAATGGGCTAAAGCTTTCAGTAATTGCCCCCATTGCCCATGACAGTGCAGGAGGTTTAGGTTCAAGCACCTGATTCATTAAAAGTATTTCTCATTAGTTCTGGGTGTTGTATTGTCAGATTTAGTAACATGAATCCTTTGAATGGTTAGCGTGTCTGTCTGGAAGACCCCTGATCAAACCCAGGTCGGGTCATGCCAAAGACTTTAAAAATAGTGCTTGAGCTGCCTCACTTGGCGCTCAGCACTGAGAGGTTAGAGCAAGGAAACAAAACTGGTTGGCCTGGTGTCGGTATAGTGTGTCATTTCGGGTGTCTTTGGCATGGTACTTCAGTGGCAACAGTATTTCGCCTGCCACTCACCTGCCACAAGGAGATACAGTATACACACACACACACCTAATGACTCCTTGCGATCATATTACCGAAAAATCGTTTAGTAAGTGTTTTAAGTAAGTAAAACATGAGCATACCCACATGTACATACATGTAGCCAAGGCAACTAAAACTCATGATTATCAGCGAAATTATGAATTTCAGTATTAATCTTTAAATTTTCTTTGAACCCAGGGTAATATTCAGCCTGACTTTTTTGTTTTGCAGATCCGATTTTATTACTGGTATGTTTTATTTTGACTGAATGGTAATGAATGTTAAAATCTTTGTACGATGTCTAGTGTTATAGAAGCAGATGATTTTATCAGCCATTTATGGGATATTCTGACCACAGTTAGGGAAGAGAACTCTGGACAGGTAAGAAATCCTTCTTAATTATTGTTGATATTAAATGAATGGTAAAGGTAAAAGTGAAATAGGCATCAAAAGGAATAAAATTTAAAACTGTTCAGGAATCTATACGTAGTTTTGGTCTTTCTTTTGTTTCAAGATTTTCTCAAAGTTCTGAATTCATGAGACTACATGTACATTTAGGAATCAGGGCATATAAAGTCTTTAAATGGTAAACATGTCCTGTAAGGTCACTGGACTCATCATGGTCCCAAGTGGCCAATGTAGAATCCAGTATTTTAAATACTAGTAACTTGGTCAAAAAACACTAAAAAATGTATTAAACTAATTCCTGGACAGTTTTTGATTCTCTTACCTTTGGTGTGTACTTCATCACATGGGCTCTGCCCAGTTTCCACCCACCGTAATGCAGACTGATGTCTCGTAAATGAAATATTCTTGAGTAAGGTGTAGAACACAAATTAAATAAATAAATAAATTGATTTGTACTTCATTGAAGTTTTTGTTGTTTCCTCTTGAATATAAATAGTGGTAATAGGTGAATATGGAGGGAAGTCTCTTCTCTCATACATGTAGACGAAGATGCTACATTTCAGGTGTGGTTAAGTAAATCATGCATACAAAGTTAATCTTTTTTCCCGAAAAGTTTGTCTTTTTTTTAATAAATTTAGTGTCTTTCACCAACCAGGTTTTTTGCCTTTCAGCCGATTGTCCTTAACCTGAACCGAAGTGACTACATGGTGGACGTGAAGGACCCTTCTAAACCCAGCATTAAACAGATTGAGTTCAACACAATGGCTTCCAGCTTCGGAGGTCTGGCCACCCAGCTAACCTCTGTCCATAGGTTTGTTAGTCCACACATATAGATTCATGGTTACCTGCCGATTTGTGACTTTGCTTGTTGAGTTATAATTCGACTGGTAGATTTATAAATCTACTGGTAGATTTGTGACTTCAGTTGCAGATTTAGAACTTGTGGATGTTTGACTTTTTTGTATATTTATGACTTCACTATTAGATTTTTGACTTCACCTATGGATTTGTGACTTAATTGTTTTGACATGTACAAGCACAGGTTGCAAATTTAGAAAGCACTGGAATTTAGAAGTTCAGCATATAATCAAGCTAACTGAAATGTTTTCCTTGTTTGCAGGTATACATTGGAATTGTGTGGAGTTATGAATCATCAATCAAACGTAAGATTTTCTCAAAATTCTGGTGTAAACACATATCGCAACAAATCTGTAATGTTTTGGACTGTTTATTCAGTCTGTTTACTGTTTCAATAATTCAAGACTCCATAAGTAAGTTGTCATTGAGCTACCTTCTACAAAGTTTCTGTAGGCTAGAGTACTGGATATGTAAATAAACATTTATATTGTGCTGGAATTATTTTAAACAGGAATGCTATTATCACAATTAAAAAAATGTGAGTTGTGAAGGATGTTCTATGCCTGTTAGATTTGAACAATTCTGTGATAGAATTATTAAATGTGATCTGTAGAATCATTAAATTGTTGGTATATTTGATAGCTTCCTGATAATGGTGCCGCCACTGGGCTTGCTCAAGGGTTGGTTGATGCTTGGAAGCTCTACGGAAATCAGAGGTATGCGTGCAATGCAGGTACATTAATTAAAACAAAAGATCTTGTATCCGTTGGATCTGCATAATTTTCAGCTTTCCAGGAAGTCTGAGTATTTCTTCAGAGCTTTCATGACCTTTTTTTGTACAACTAGGCTTTACTGGTCAGTAGCGAATTGGCCAAAAATGACCTTTTCCCCAATGCTTTAAGGTTGGGCAGCCATTTTGTTTTAGACACGAAAGGGTGGGCACGTGACCTCTTCCATTCCGTCCTTTAGAATCGCCAAAGTCCACAAGTTTTATCTGGCATAGGCTGCTGCTCAGACTATTATTCAGAAAATACCTTTGACGTCATAGAGCTAGAGTAAACGTGGACATTAATCGGATGCTGTCTTTGCAGCTATCTCTCACCTGTCTTCTGAACTGCAGCTTCAACATGCATGTCAATTAAAGTAGAATCAAAGGTCATTCAGTGTGAATTGACCTCTGATCTTGTGTTAAGTGACCTTTCCACTGTATAATCTGGTCTTAAGTTGATGATGACAAGATCAAACTCTACATTTTCCACCAATTTTCAGTTCTGTAGGATCTTTGTTCATTAAGTAGCATCAAGGGTCATTTGAAGCAAATTGATCTTTGCCCTTGCCTTAAGCGACCTTTCCACCACATAATCTTGTCTTAAGTTGGCGATTCTTGCTATTTAGACTATGCTCGACATTTTACATCTGATTTTAATGTTATGGGTTTATGTCAAATAAATCCTTAATTAGTCTGGTCATAAGAGTCCACTGTAAAATTTTGTCTTAATTTGCAGATTCATAATTAGTGTGATTTTCCTCACTATGTAGCATTGGTGTCAGCCTTATAGATGCTAGATCAAATAACACTGAATTGAGAGGTAATTTGAAAGCGCCCCATTACCCCACCCACCACTGGCTGCACTTAAGACAAGGGTTTATACAGTCAGGCAGGCTACCTGTACCTCATCAGACAAAGCTTTTATATTTATTTATTTATTTGATTGGTGTTTTACACCGTACTTAAGAATATTTCACTTATACGAAGGTGGCCAGCATTATGGTGGGAGGAAACCGGGCAGATCCCGACGAAACCCTCGACCATCCGCAGGTTGCTGGGAGACCTTCCCACGTACGGCCGGAGAGGAAGCCAGCATTAGCTGGACCTGAACTCACAGCGACCGCATTGGTGAGAGGCTCCTGGGTCATTACGCTGCGCTAGCGCGCTAACTAACAGAGCCACAGAGGCCCCTAAAGCTTTTATAGCTTTCATGTCAAATCTCAGCTAGCTCTTGGACTATGTAGGACCTAGTAAAATACAATCAAAAATTTGTTACAAAATAAATTTGTAAATTTAGTTCATTTAAATGCAGCATTATGATCAATACATGAGAGTAACACAGTATGACAGGAGAAAACCAGACTTTGTACACATTTATATAACACCACATATTCTGAAACATTTAATTTACCTCCAAAAAATAGATTATTGAAGTGGAAAGGTTAAATTTTTCAAGGGAGGTAACTTCCTTTACAGGTCTAACACTACCTATGTCTATATAAAGTGCTGCCACCATTAAAGTATTATGTCAAAGACACCAGGCATGACACACCCCACCCAGTAACATTATATAAACCAGAACTGTTTTCTTGTTCTGTATGTATTTAAGATTTGACCTGAGTTTGTTTATGATCTACCTGAAATGTTCACTGCATGTCGTGTGTCATCCCAGTGCTGCTGTCTTGTTTCTTGTGGAGCCGGTTTCCAGGAACGTGTTTGACCAGCGATGGCTGGAGATCAAAATTCACGCCATTAACCCTTCCATCAGGGTGATCAGGAGAAACTTCATGCAGATTTATGAGAATGCTGAGTTAACAGATGACAGAAGTCTGACGATGTGAGTACACAGTGTATATATACTATCATGTACAAGTATTATCTTGTGGGGCATGCATAGTATGTATGAAAACGGGAAGGGTATTGGGGCAGTAGTGAATTGGTAGTTCAATCAGTGATTTGCTACTGGAGTCAGTGATTTGTTAATTGAATCAGTGATTTGGGTAATTGAGTCATTGATTTGGTATTTGAGTCATTGATTTGTAATGGAGTCAGTGAATGGGTGATTGAGTCATTAACTGGGTGATTAAATCTCTGATGAAGGATTGTGTCTGTGATTTTGTCCATGATTGGAGAATTGAGTCATTAACTGGGTGATTAAATATCTGATGAAGGATTGTGTCTGTGATTTTGTCCATGAATGGAGAATTGAGTCATTAACTGGGTGATTAAATCTCTGATGAAGGATTGTGTCTGTGATTTTGTCCATGATTGGAGGATTGGGTCAGTAATTTGGTGACTCCATGATTGTCAGTCATTATGTCTCTCTACATCTATGGTCAAATCCTGAGAATGCACATGAAAGGAACGAAACAAGATCCCTCAGGGTAGAATATTGACAGCTGGATGGAGTATTGTTTACATAAATGAAATGTTACTGTGGCCATCTGGGATGAAATATTAACTTATGCATGAATTTATCATCAGATTGTGGAACATTGTATCTATACATATTGATAGCCTTCTGTTTTTGCAGAGATGGCATAGAGATAGCTGTGGTATACTTCAGGTGTGGCTATGTGCCCACAGATTTCCCCTCCAACAAAGTAAGCATATGCACCTGCAAATTAGCAAGGTTTTCTACTAACTTCATTTGATTGAATTAAAACAGAAAATATTGTCTGTATGTTTGCCTGTAGGGGCCCTGCCTGCATGAGACAGTTCAGGCTAGCTGAGACTGTCAGAACCTTAACCATAGAGCTCAAATGTTTGTATCCAGTTCTTTATCTCTTTCTTACGGTTAAGGCTTCAAGTTGGAAGGTTGTCAGGTACCTTGTGAAGGTCATTAGTGAAGGTCACTGGTTTCCTTTAGGTTTTGTCTATCTAAAAACCGGACTGCCATCACATAATTTTACACATATTCATATTCTTGGGTATAGCATTAAACACCAATGAAATAAAGAACCAGGAACACCAAGGCAGTCATTTTGAGTTCAAGTCCAGCTCATAATGGCTTTTTCTCCGGCTGTATGTGAGAAGGTCTGTCAGCAACCTATGGAAGGTCGTGGATTTCTCCCAGGCTCTGTCCAGTTTCCTCCCACCATAATGCTAGCTGTCGTCATATAAGTGAAATATTCTTAAGTATTGCGTAAAACACCTATCAAATAATGAAATAAATAATTCAATGAAATAAATGAATGTACCCATATTCTTGCAGTTCTTTATCCCAAAGACAGTGGTTCATTTTTGCCAAATACTGATTTACAGATCTGTTCAGTTTATTTGCATGCTGTCTTGTAAGAATCTGCAACATTTAGAAAGGCGATAACGCCTGTCGCATCTTATAAATTTTCTTCTCAACCTACACTGTTTTCTGTCATCCATAAATTTGTCTGTCATTGTGAAGGGGAAAATGTAGTGACTCCAAGGCTGTTTAATGCAAATATGACAAATAAATGCACAAAATGTCAAATAGTATCCATGTATGAACACCTGACAGCAATTAAACCACCAGATGTGTCAGCCATATAACTGTCACGGTTCATACAGGATTTTGAAAACCTTGAAAACCCTGGAAATTAAAAGTGACTGAATTTTGAAAAGCCTGAAAAATCAGGTGTTTTTGTCGTTTTTGAAATGGCCGGATGCACAGGCATAATTATGAGAATATTCAGCTCCTGTAATAAGATCATTTTACTGTGCTTGAAGCTTGTATAACTGTAGAAGTTTGGTTCCAAGTAACCTGGCAAATGTACAGTTTAAATCTGGAAAAGCCGGGAAAATGTGCAGTTTGGATCTGGAAAAGCGTGGAAAATGTACAGTTTGAATCTGGAAAAGCCTGGAAAATGTGCAATTTGGATCTGGAAAAGCCTGGAAAATGTGCAGTTTGGATCTGGAAAAGTCTAGAAATTTGAACTGAATCTTGACAAATTTTTTCCTTCCTGGCCTGTGATTGTGTATATTTATATAAACCTTAACAAAGCATCGGTTGTGTCATCCGTCTGTGTGTTTGTGTTCCTTCCTTTATTGCCTAGGAGTGGGAAGCCAAACTGAAGATGGAGCGATCTTTGGCCATCAAATGTCCCTCTGTACAGTCGCACCTAGCCGGCAGTAAGAAAATCCAGGAAGTGTTGGCACGACCAGGGATGCTGGAGAGGTTTATCAGAGATGAGGAAGAGGTCAGGAAACTGAGGAGGACATTTGCGGGACTCTACACTCTAGATCTGGTACTGGTGTTCACTGTCAACTACAGGTGTTCATTATCAAGTTCAAATGTTTGAGTACTGGTGTTAAATATCAGGGACTGGTGGCTACTAAACAAGTACTGGTGTTCTTTAACAAGTACAGGTTGTCATTAACAAGTAGAGGAGATCACTAACTGGTTGTCACAAACATATGTACTGGTGGTCATTAAAAAGTGCTGGTGGTCACCAACAAGTACTGGTCGTCACTAACAAATAGTGGAGATCATTGACAAGTACTGGTGGTCACTAGCAAGTACTGATTGTCACTAACAAGTACTGGAGATCACTAACAAGTATTGGTTTTCATTTACAAGTACTGATGGTCACTAACAACTGTTGTTTGCCACTAACAAGTTGTGTTTGTCACCAACAAGTACTGGTTGTCACTAACAAGTACTGGAGATCACTAACAAGTACTGGAGATCACTAACAAGAACTGGATGCCACTAGCATATGTACTGGTGGTCACTAACAAGTACTGGTCGTCACTGACCTGTGTACTGGTTGTCACTAACATGTACTGGTGGTCACTAACAAGCACTGGTTGTTGCTAACAAGTATTTGAGATCACTAACAAGTACTGGAGACCACTAACAAGTACTGGTGGTCACTAACAAGTACTGGTTGTTGATAAGAAGTAATGGTTGTCACTAACAAGAGCTGGTTGTCACTAGCATATGTACTGGTGGTCACTAACAAGTACTGGTTGTCACTAACAAGTACTGGAGATCACTAACAAGTACTGATGATCACTAACATATGTACCGGTGGCCACTAACAAGGCATGTTTGTCACTAACAAGTACTGGTTGTCACTAGCATATGTACTGGTGATCACTAACAAGTGCTGGTGGTCACTAACAAGTACTGGTAATCACTAACAAGTACTGGTTGTCACTAACAAGTATTGGTGATCACTAACAAGTAGTGGTTGTCACTGACAAGTACTGGAGGTTATCAACAAGTACTGGTGGTCACTAACAAGTACTGGAGATCACTAACAAGTACTGGTTGTTACTAACAGGTACTGGAGATCACTAACAAGCAGTGGAGATCACTGACAAGTACTGGTGGTCACTAGCAAGTACTGATTGTCACTAACAAGTACTGGAGATCACTAAAAAGTACTTGTGGTCACTAACAAGTGCTGGTTGTCACTAACAAGTACTGGTTTTCACTAACAAATGAACTGGTGGTCACTAACAAGTTGTGTTTGTCACTAACAAGTACTGGTTGTCACTAACAAGTACTGGTGGTCACTAACAAGTGCTGGTGGTCACTAACAAGTGCTGGTGGTCACTAACAAGTACTGGTTGTCACTAACATATGTACTGGTGGTCACTAACAAGTGCTTGTTGTCACTGACATATGTACTGGTGGTCAAAAACCAATACTGGTGTTCAGCAACAAATTCTACTTGTCTGTAATTATAGTTCTCTAAAACTAGTAGCTCTCTTAACAACGCTCTACAGGCGCTCAGTTTTATGTCTCACTGGGTACTAATATTGAATGCTCCTCAAACAATCCAGATGGTTTTTCTGCATGTTTATGGCAGGAGGCCTGTCAGATACCTGGACAAAAGTGATGGGCTCTACAAGATTTCTTCTGATTATAAACCTGTGCAGACTGCCATAAAATATAATATAATAAAATTAACTAAGACCTCAGGTTATATTTTCAGTACAATGGATATTTGTTTACTGGTTACAGAATCCAGAAGGTGACAAAACTGTTGCCATGGCAATGAAACATCCAGACCATTTTGTCATGAAGCCTCAGCGAGAAGGGGGAGGTATGTAACATTTCTCCTCATTGTAACTTTGTAAGGCCACCTTTTAGCCAGTATATGAATTACATAACGTATAACCCTGTTTTTAATGCTTTGCTATTTTTATGATATTGTAGCGATAAATGAAAGTATTTTTTTTTTGTTTGAAATGGTAGATCATTAAGTATTCAATTACAGTTTGAATTTTATGATTTATCATGTATGACTCACTATGAGTGTTAAACTTTGCTGGACAAAGGCACATTGTCATGCGTTTATTTCCTACCTTGAAGTGTTGTACAGTGTAGTATTGTACAAGAATTCTTGTGTGTATATCCTAAGGGAGGGGTGGATGGAATGACAGACGTATGCATAACGTCTTCCAGTAATAAATGAACGAATAGCTCATTCAAATATACATGTACACTTTACAGGAAATAATTTATATGGAGATGATATCATCATGGAGTTGAACAGAGTAAAGAATACTGAAGAGCGATCAGCATATATTATGATGGAAAGAATCTTTCCTCCAGCCCAGAAGAATTACCTTCTCAAGGCCGGCGCGCCAGTTCAGCTGTCTGGTGTTTTATGTGAATTGGGCATTTATGGCGTGTTTATAGGGTAAGGCTCTAAATAGCTTCAGACAAATACAATGGTTGAGGCCTCGTTTTCATGAGCTGCAAACCTGGGTTCATACCTGATCTGGTACATGTACTTGCTGACTTTGTGTGCAGTATCCAGGACTATATGAAGTACATTACCACATCAGCTCTAATCAGCCAGGTGTCGGGCTACTGTGTCTGGTCTCAAATTGTTAAACACCCAAATTGTTGAAAGCCCAAATTGTTACAAGCCCTCAAATTCCAGCTTTGGTGCAGGGTTAACATTGCTAAATGTTCCTGTACTTTTATTTTATACTTCATCAGATGTATGTCAACTTTTTTCTTTTCTCGTTAATTTCTGTGTATTCTGACCGTGTTATTGTATATTATTGAAATTTTATCATAAATTCCACGTTTCCAGTGATAGCAAGTTTTAAGAACTATATTTGCCCCCTCAGGTTGGTGGTTTGACCATGAATATATCTGACCGCCATAATTAAGTGACAAATTCTTCAACGAAATAAATAAAATAAATAATAATAATGAATATGTCATTTATTATGCCATGTGGTTTAGTGGTGTTGTTGTGAAAAGCAAACTATGGTGCAGCCGTACATTCAGCTTTAGGGGAGGTTTGTGCACTTCACGTGTGTTGTAGCTCCAGTTTAACATGACAGTCATTCTAATAAACGCTAGATGACTGAGCATGGACTGTTTCAGGAATGGCAGTACTGTGGTGGAGAACAGACAGGTTGGTCACCTCCTGCGAACCAAGACACTGGGCACCAATGAAGGAGGAGTGGCGGCTGGATTTGCTGGAATAGACTCACCCTACCTGATAGACTAACACCAATGAGGGAGGAGTGGCGGCTGGATTTGCTGGAATAGACTCACCCTACCTGATAGACTAATCTACTGCGACGTTTTAACATGTTATGGAAAACAACAACCAATTTTATAAGGATTTTACAAATCAATTTCTCCCCTTACGTTAGTGCAATGACGTATAGCAGCATACAAATCATTATAAGTTATATGAGAATTAAATTTTATGATTGTCGTAGTGCATTTCAGACTTTTTAAAATTATTTCTGCAAATTTCAAAAGGGGTGTCTGCTCTTGGTGGTGAACTGTTGATGCTTTACAGAAGGTATCTGGGATATCATTTCTTGATTGGTCGAGTTCTGGGGCCATTTTACAAGTCTTTGCATTGCATATTTCTAAGGTTGTGTAGGTCATAGTCCCATAAGGCGACGCCGACCTCATTTACGAGCAAAATTATGATAAATAGATTTACAAAGTTTTGTGAATGTGGGCCTGCACTGTGAATGAATAAGGCGACGCCCACCTCATTTACGAGCAAAACTATGATAAATAGATTTACAAAGTTTTGTGAATGGGGGCCTGCGCTGTGAACGAATAAGGCGACGCCGACCTCATTTACGAGCAAAACTATGATAAATAGATTTACAAAGTTTTGTGAATGTGGGCCTGCACTGTGAATGAATAAGGCGACGCCCACCTCATTTACGAGCAAAACTATGATCAATAGATTTACAAAGTTTTGTGAATGTGGGCCTGCACTGTGAACGAATAAATTGAATGAACACTATTCAGAACCAAGAAGAAACTCTCTAATATTAAAACGGAATGTGCAGTTATCTATTGCAGTATTAACTTTATACATAAACATAATTTCAATATTTATACCGTACCTGCAAAATATCAAAAATGTTTCTGCAGCTATCAAAAATTCACATCTTCAAAGATTTTAATGGCATAGTTTAAAAAAGCGGCCAGTTATTAACATTGTGTAGGGCGTATTCATGAAGTTGCATTTGTTGTCTCGTTTTATACATTGGACAGTTAAATGAAATGTTCTTGTCTCTAGCTTTAAATTTTAAGGTGTCAGTAAAACTGCCTTCAACAATGCTATCTTGAACTTACAAGTATCAAAAATGCCATCTGAGATCTCATGTCTCCCGCCATGTTTGTGTATGAATGTCATGTACTCTACCAGTTGTTACTAGGATAAGGCATTTAGCAGATTCACTCACTGTCACTTTCACACACTTCTGATTTCTGATAGTGATATATTCGTCTGCTGTGGATGCACCGTATTCATATATTTATTTTGTGACCAGTCAAATCTTTAATTTCATAAACTGACTTTCTGCCCTTTTCAAACAAAAATGCTGAATGTAACAAATATATCGAGTTGTTTTCTGGCAAGACGCCAGTGATAACCCCCTGAATACGTACTAGCGTATCCTTTACACTAACAAGCTCTTACATTATTTATGGTGCGGGTATTCAACATTATCATATGAAATCATCACTAAACTGTGTTGTTAAATAGTTGTTAGAAAGAAATGTTATGTATTTTGTACAGGGCCCTGGTAATTGTAATATTTTCCAACGATTTGGCGTAGAAACCTAGCAGCTTTTGTACAACAGAGCCCTGGCATGATATCGATAAGCATACAGTTATATGTATTTAAAATGATCGTTGTACTAATATGCACAAGATTATTCCATTGTAAACGTGTATTTTCAAAATGATATTTTTTAGCTTTTGCCTTCATTGATTTCATTGTTTCTATTCAAATTTAGCATTCAGTGTTCATTATTAAGACAATTGAATGCTAGTAATGTAGTGGATTAGATTCTTTATATCCTAGTATATATAGATTTATATTTTTCCAAATTACTTATAGGTAGTACAGTATAAGGATTTATTTATCCGAGGAACAAGCATTTAATATGTATTCGGTAGGTGACGGTTGAGATGCAGGTAGATGTAGCATGTGGTTTAGTAGGGTTGTATGAATAAGGCGGTTATATGAAAAATAAAAAGGTAGAACCACCCATGGGCTATGAGTAATCACTGATATACATTGTGGCCGTTCTTTTGTTTGTACATTTTAGAAAGTGTTCTAGGCTTGACCATAAAATTGTCTTTCGTATTTTTTTGTGCTTGACCAAGAGTAATGAAGTCTAACAAACCGAATCGCGCGTTCAGGGGATTTGGATATTAATGAGATAACGATGACGAAGGAGGTCATAACATTCCATCGGGTTTCAGCCAATCAGGTTTCAGACTGGGAGCAGCACTTGCTGGTTTGGCTGCGGCTGTAAGTCTGGAGATTTATCCGTTAAAGCTGGCAATTACTATGGGTTTCCCCACATCACACTTAACTTCCTCTGCCTACAAACCTTAGGTCCGTTGTATAAGTGAAACACGCCGCTAAACAACAATGCAATTTTGTGAAAATTTATAGGGTTTTAGACGCCTCTCCATTTACATGCAGTGAGAAAGCTTTGTAATCTAGGTAAGGGAAGGCCAGATTAAAAGTCATCGTGTTTCTCTCAATAGCAATAGACACTGAGCCAAGAATTTCGTCTGCCTTTGACTTGATGATGTGTATTAGCTTTTTACTGTGTATTCAGTGACCTGTTAAACAGAACGTCGTGCCCCTTAGTTAGTAATAGAAACATTGACGAAATGCCAAAACAGGTTGGCATGTCATTGTGGAAGTGGTAATTAGCGGGGTTTTTTGTGTGTGTGTTTTTTTTGTTGTTTTTTTTATATGTATTCGGCAGGATAAGTTGAGCTATAAACAACGGTTAATTGCGGGATTGCGTAAGCACTTGAATGGAACTGGTGCAGAACCAATAACAGTTACATGGAAATGATTATATACATGTTATTTAGTCAACAGTCTTTAATCCTGTGGGTCGGTCGACTTAAAGGCTATTTAATTTGTAGAAGCGATTATGTCTGTTCTTATGCCGGCTTTCTCTCCAGCCGTACGTGCGAAGGTCTTGCAGCAACCTGTGAATGGTCGTGAGTTTCTCCCAGGCTCTGCCCGGGTTCATCTCACCATACTGCTGGCCGCCGTCATGTATGTGAAATGTTCTCAAGCATGGCGTAAAACACCAATCAAATAAATAAATAAATACTTTCTACTCGACAACATGGAATAAACAACAACCAAATAAATAAATACATTTGTTTATATCCTTTGGTGGTTAAACGAAGCTTTCAACATTTCGGCGAGATCACATCGATGTAGCAGGCGAGAGACGATGCCGACGCATTTATATTGCTACCTCACTGGAAGGCCATGTTGAATTTTAAGACTGCCGGCACGCTGAGCGCCAAACTATGGCAAAACCAGTTATGACCACTTTGAGGTTGGTGAACATAAGCTGTTGTCAGTTAGCAGGCCGTGTCTATGCTGACAGACGCCAATGCTATGGCGGCCAGAGAGCATTTGATCATTCGAGGTTTTTTTCTTATCGGCCGTTGGTTATCAAGACAGTCACATTTCCGGGAATTGTGGGTGTATGTAAATATGTATGTTTGGGGGTTAACGTCGTACTTAACAAACTTTCAGTCGTATGACAACGACCATTGTCGGCTTGAACATGCGATACAAATATACTCGATACAGAGTTCTAGAGGGATTTCGGTGATGGACCGTGGACGATCGGTTGAGTGGTTTATAACATGCATATCTTTCAATCGTTAGGTCGTGGGTTCAATCTCATTCTTGGACAGGGACGTGTTTCTAAATTTTTATCATGATTGTATTGATTAACAGGATACTACGTTGAATATGACACAGTATTGTGTTGTAATAACAGAATACATTCTAGCCGCATTCAGACTTTCTTTTAAAATTAACAAATTATTATTTTTTTTGGCATAGGACCACACTGGCTATATAAATATGACTCAGTTTATCACATGCTGATAAGTCTGAAACTCGCGTGGTCTCAGATAACAACGATTATTTGGATCAATGATCAACAATTGTAAAGATTAAATCCAGTCTGAACTGGATTGTTGATAAGATTTCATAATGCCAGTTTAATCAAATATGTAGGTGACCAAAGTAAACAATCTTTGAAGAGCGAGGTCCATATACAGTACACACATTAGGCCTACCTGGAGCCACAGAGCTTCAGTCATTTCAGATTTATCGATTTCCTCTGGATTTTACTCGAATTCCTTCCACCATAATGCTGTCCACCATCGTATAAGTGAAATATTATTTACCACTTCATAAAACACCATCCAAATAAATAAATAAATGTAAGATTCACTTTATAAGTGGTACTGTGTGTTATACCATCACAGATACACATGAAAAGTGTCAATGTCTGGATGTATATAAGTGAGTGAGTGAATGCTGGGGGTTTAACGTTGTACTCAACAATCATATGACGACGAAGGAATCCTTAGAGTGCATGTAAATGTGCCTCGTTGTTGCAGCACGGATTTCCACCGCTCTTTTGTCTAGTGCTGCTTCACTGAGACGACTTACCGAAGGCACGTAAGGCGCATAATTCCATTGCGCTGCCACTGGTCAACCAGTCGTTGCACTCTCCCTTTTACGCTGAATAAGCGAGGAAGTTACACAATTTCCTCTTTTAAGGTCTCAGGTGTGACGACCCAGGATTAACCCTGGATCTACCAACTGTGCTATCGGGGCCAGTAGGTGTATATGAGTCATAATCTCTTTATAAGAAGAGAATTTTCTGAATATCCAAATCTGTTAAGAAAATATAGACCGACATATACGTTCAGGTTTATATTTTTGCATGACTTTCTTGGTCGTCCCATGCAGTGGCAGTATAATGTGACTGGGTGGGGTGCCGTGTCTGGTGTCTACGGAATGACGTTCCAATGAAGCAGCGCTATAAATTTGTCGACGTTGTGCCCGGTCTGTAACAAGGAGTCACCGTCATGCATATGGCCCAAATAGTCTTGAAAGCGACGTTAAACCCCAATTCAACAAGCAAGCAAACAAAATCCTGGAAGTCCATATTCTTGAACACAACATGAAGTTAGAAAACTTTTTCTACTTCATAATGTTAAACTGTATACACTCGGATTCGATGGCAAGAACTCATTGTCCCGGGTGACGTCATAATTACTGGAAAAACCCTGGCATGAAGGATATTGGGCGGAGTTCAACATGTTTTGACGAAAAGCGACACCAGTTAAATGAACTGTTATCGACTTGTAAACCCTGTTTCTGGCATTAACAAATCTGAGATTGTTGGCGCGTTTTAGTATAATATAACATTCATAAATGATATTTATTTTATCTCTTGTAGTATACGATCTCACGGCAATATGGTTTTAGAGTTGGATGTTAGGAAATTCTGTTATAAAACACAATGTAGTGTATTCGCTGAGACAGTAGTATGGGCAGTGTTACTTTGTGGAGTTTGTTCTAACCGCTTGCTTGTGGAGCTATTTTAAACAAATTACTGTCCACGTTCATTGCCCAGCATGGCACTTGTTAGTGAATAATTATGACGTCACCCGAGGAAATGAGTTCTTTATGTTGAAACCAGGCTTATGGGGTTTAACATTATAAATTAGAAAAGTTGTTGTAATTGCATTTTCGCGGTGGTAATATAGACGTAAAGCATGACAATGTGTAGGGCTATTGTTTTAACATGTCACTAAATAAAGGCAATTTTGGTAGCGAGTATGACTGATTTTACGGACAGCTGCATATACTGCAGGCGACTTGTTAATAGAAATAGACAATCTTTTTGCCCTAGGTTGTGAACTTACCTTTTATCTAAGGTAAGCTGCGCTTTTTCTAGGACATCAGCAGGCAAGTTTTAGGTTAATTTATTATGTGGAACACAGCATATATGTCTGGAGCGTGGTCTGTATGACTTTAACTACATGCAGTATACCATCATACGGACGTACATATAGTGCAGACAACATGGATTCTCCAGCGATGAAGTCGCATTACGACTATATTGTGGTGGGGTGCGGAGGGATAGGCAGCTCCGCCGTCTACTGGCTTTCAAAGAGGGTGGGAAATGGTGAGCTTATCACAGATGAACTTTTACAGATGAAAATTATCGCTACTTTGTATACACACTCTTGCAGAACAAGCGAAAGAAGGCTCCTCTGAGCCGAGTTCTCTACAACAGTTGTAGCCGTTTGGTTCTTTTGCCCATCTGGAAAAGCTGGCCCAAGCCCGCGCGCAAAACAACCTTCTCTAACAGCTTTTACTCTGCAAGGCGTATCCAAGTCGTCTGATAATTCCTGCTAAATCACATGATTGCCTAGACGATATTAAGCTGCGATAGGTATGTCTGCAGGTACAGGTTGGCCCAATCTAGACAAGAACACATCGTTGTCAAGTTTACTGTTACACTGTAACCAGAGTCCTGATGCACCCAAATAAGTTGGCTCCAGTCCAGCGTGCCAAAGCATATTTCAGCTGCTAACTCGCTACAATGATTGCCAAACAAAAGAAGAAGAGAGCGTATCCCAAGCGGTGCGAGTTACCTTGCAAATTTTACCTGCACCAGAACAATTGGGTTCCAGACTAAGAAACCACATCGTTCTCTATAGCATCGTTATGCTTCAAAGGTTATTCGCACTGAGACAAATGTGTTCCAAACAACAATTTAGCGCATGGCTCTCTTTTGTTATCCACAACTGATATTCTGGTATGGTACATGATTTGAATGCTGATTTCACTCAGTAGCCTAGAACATACCTTGCGTCTTTCCAACATCACTGAAAACTGTTGAGTGCTTCTCTTTGCAGGATTCCGTTCTATTTTCCTACTTTTTTTTTTTAGTTCTTTGGTTGTTTGTGTTATGCGTCGTTTTGGGAATTGGCCTGCGATTATTAACTGGATCGGAACTATGGAGACGGAGTTTTTGTTCATGTAAATGAACAAGGACTGTTCATGTAAATGCTTAAATTTATTTATTTATTTGACTGGTGTTTTACGCCGTACACAAGAATATTTGACTTATTCGACGGCGGACAGCATTATGTTGTGAGGAAACTGGGTAAATGCTGAAATCACAGCAACCTAGCACAATTGCTTTAAGATGTTTTTAGTGGTTTCCGCGCAGAAAAATTCGAAAAAAGATAGTTTTGGCGAAAGTCTTGGCTGGCGTCTTGAATGGCACTGACGTCGTATTATTCTCTATATTAACTTTAGGCGGGTGAGACATGGAACTTCTTAGTGTTGCCCATCATTCACTGCGAGTGTTTAAACAAGATGATCATGTTACCTATTATATTCTACAGGTGTACTTGGACTAGAGCAGTTCAAGCTGGGACATGTTAACGGTGGATCACAAGACCACTCGAGGATTATGTAAGTACAGAGGTCAATGCTGACAACCTGTATCTTGTATCACATACATACAAACCTGCATACATATTGTCATGGCCACATATACACATTGGGGGCCTCCACGATTAGTATACTAGTCTAAACTAGGGGAGCATTTTACGAGAGGGGAGAATTTACAATATTTATAAGTTACATATGTTTGAGTACATAAAACCGCCAGGGAAAGATGTAACTGATCATATTTACACATGATACCCGATAAACATCTCGATGTAAGCCCTGTTACTTTGAGCCACATGTACACTAGACACATCAGTAAATGCAACTACAACACGACAGGGTGAGTGAGTGAGTGAGTGCTTGGGCTTTAACGTCGTACTCAACAATTTCTCAGTCATATGACGACGAAGGAATCCTTAGAATGCATGTAATGTGCCTCCTTGTGGCAGGACTGATTTCCACCGCTCTTTTATCTAGTGCTGCTTTACTGAGACGACTTACCGAAGGCAAGTAAGGCGTCCCGGCCGAGCCATTATACTGATACGGGTAAACCAGTAGTCGCACTATCCCGTCATGCTGAGCGCCAAGCGAGGAAGCTGCAACTCCCCTCTTTTAAAGTCTTAAATGTGACTCGACCGAGGATTGACCCTGGATCTACCGCTCCAGAAGCTGTGACATCGGGGCCGATCAACACGATTGGTGCATGCTATACCAGCTCAAAGCCGAACTATGGTAGAGAGTGTGTATTCGTCGCTACAACTGCCTGTGGTTCCTTGATGAGAACAAGCGTGGCCGTTTGATTTATTTCATTGGTGTTTTATGCCGTTCTTATTTCATTTATACAACGGCGGCCAGCATTATGGTTGGGGGAGGGGGGGGGGGGGTGGAGGGGGAAACATGGCAGAGCCCCGGGGCGTGTGGCTGTTTGCGCGGTCTAATGAATGTCTATCATATGTTAAAGTAACTTGCCGAAGGTAGGTGGTTTTACGCCGAGCACTCAGGTTTTCTCCACCAATACAAATGGCTGCTATCGAGCAAGTGAAAAAATCTTGAGTGTTGCTTCAAACTAAAATCAAAAATCCGAAGTGTGAATATTAGATGATAGTTTTCTTACTCAGAATAACGATACTTTATTCTTCCAGTTAATTGTGGAACGTTTAAGAAAACAGACTGGGGTGTTCGCTGTGCCACTGAGTTGAGATTACGCAGGATTGCGTTTTACTCCAGGCTGATCGGGTCCACCTCCCACAACCTAGAGGTTGGTGTCAAGGTGGTTTGCCACAAAGCATATATACTACTCTCTATTCTTGTCTTCGGCTTTAAGTGGGGAGGTTTGTCACGTACATGGCGAGTTGCGACGGTTTCACACAGACATGAGCCATTCTTTCCTATTCATTTATATCCAAATGTAATGTTTTAACGTTAACGTGTTAGCACCTGTGCGTCTATACTTGTAATCTTGAATATCGCGGAAAACACCAGTCAAATAAATCAATAAATATATTCTTATAAAGGTTGAGGACATCCGTGGCCGAGAGGGTTAGCACGCCAGCGCGTCGCAATGACCCAGGAACCTCCCTCCAATGCGTTCGCTGTGAGGTCAAGTCCAGCTCATGCTGGTTTCCTCTCCGGTCGTGCTTAGGAAGGTCTTCCACCAACCTGGGGATGGTCATGGGTTTCCCACCACAATGCTGACCGCCGTCGTATAAGTGAAATATTCTTGAGTACGATGTAAAACACCAGTCAGATAAATAAATAAATAATAAAGGTCAATTTTTTATTCCTTTTAGACGTCTCCAATACAACGAAGCAAAGTACACAAGACTAACCCGTGATACATATAAAGCGTAAGTACACTAACTTGTCACTCAGTACATCCCACGTGACATCCCATGGCCGATGCGAAATTCTTACCATCGTCGTTAGCACTATGGAACTACCGTTACATCGGAACGAAACGATGGAACAATACTGCATGCAAATCGATGGAACTATGGAACGAAGCATCGGAACGATGCTATTTTGGCAATGGCACAGTGGCCTTAATTATTAGCATTTTATAGTGCACCCTACGCAGTCTAACAAATATTAATTCAGACGCCAGGAAAACAAAACAGCCGTAACTAAGACTAAAAGGAGCTAGGGATTATTAAAAATTAACTGATTTATTATTTGCTTTCTTTGGAAAATATCCACAAAAAGAGAAGAGAAGGAAAGCCTGTAGAGAGAGCCAAGCAAGTCAGTTACTACATTCGAGACCGCGCACACACGGGAAATCTCCGTTGAAGGCCTACTCTCGCCTGCAAGCCTTTCTGGCGCATACATGCAGGTGAAATGTATAGTTTTGGATTTATATCAAAGTAAAACTCGTGTATTGACTATTTTCATCTCCATGTAGCTGCAAGAAAAGTCTGCAGATGCAAGTAAAGCAACAAATGTTTGGCTATCCACGGTCTCAAATTTTAGGCGATTTGCTGTCATTCTTGACAATACAGTGAGTGAGTGAGTGCTTGGGGTTTAAAGTCGTAACCATTTTTCAGTCATATACCACCAAGGAGTCCTTCGAGTGTGTGTAATGTGCCTCCTTGTTGCAGAACGGATTTTCACCTCTCTTTTGTCTAGTGCTGCTTCACTGAGACGACTTACCAAAAGCAAGTAAGGCGCCCCGCCTGAGACATTATACATATAGGCTCCGGGTCAACCAGTCGTTGCACTAGCCCCTTCATGCTGAACGCCAAGCGAGGCAGTTACAACTCCCCTCTTTTAAGGTCTCAGGTGTGACTCGACCGAGGATTGACCCTACCCCTCCCGAAACGGATGCTCTACCAACTGTGCTATTGGGGCCGGTCTTGACAATACAGATTTTTATAGATGTTATTCAGTGTTATGCCACATTGTTGTCACAGATGATTACAAATGGTTCCCGTCTTCGTCCACTCCCACATTTAAACTTGGTCAATTTGAAGGGGTATATCAGTGTTAGCTGATAATGGAAGACACCTCAACAAATATTCCTCAGGTTTCCATAAATCCAGGTTTGATCATATATCATTCACATGATTCACCAGTAACGTCACATGTCGTAAGGCCGGTGGAAGGATAGAACGATGGAGGGAAGCCATGTCACGACACTGCGAAGCGAAGGAACGATGCAACAAAGCACTGACATGATACTGCGAAGCGATGGAACGATGCTATAGCTCAATCTAGCAGTACTGTTCCATTGCTTCGTTACATCGTCAACGATGCAACGATGGTACTATAGACACAGTGATTGCCTTAATTGTCATCCGTACTGCCATACACCACTAGTTTTGTGCAGAAATGTTCAATAACTCCCCAGTCACCTGGGCCTCGGTGATGAGGCAGGAAATGATGTCAGAAAACTTAGTTTCAACTTTTTTATTAATACTTGATCCATGGTCCGCTCGAGTGCTGAGGAGTGCTTGCATACAGTTCACTGGTTTTAAATTCTCTGGTGGTTGCTTTGATGAGCAGTAAAGGGTAGCGCATGCGTATGCACACAATTGTGGTTTGGTAACTTCTTTGTAAAACTTTGCTAAGTTATATTAATATTAAAACTGACCATTATGCAGTTTAATGTTTTATGGCGTCTTCATGAAAAATCTTTGTACCTTCTACGGGAAACTTGAGAAGTTGTATCCATGATGAAAGTTACGATTATCCGCGATTTTGTTGTTTTCCATGCAGATGGGAGGCGGTTGAGCAAGAGTCCGGTGTTCAGCTCGTCTATAAAGTCGGTGCTATTCAGTTCGCCAAAAAGTCCGTGATGGGAGCAACTATCGACGCATATGCCGAGGCCATGGATGCCAACCAGATTCCGTGAGACACCGTCATACTTACAGCTCTTTGGATTCACGGTCCATCATGATTGCAGTTTTGCATCCACACTTACTAATCTGAATCATTACTTTTACTAACCTGGAACTCCAGCGTGCAAACTTCATTAATTGCCATTTCCAGTGGAGTGATTGGGTTGCTAGGTTGTTTCCGACGAATTTGTATTTACCACGAATAGATGAAATCGTTGCTTCTCAATAAAGAGGCGACTTGTGTCGTTTATAGTGTTGAAATTATTTTAAACTTCGAAATAACCATAGTGCGTTCTGCGTTATAAATTTTAGAGACTCAATTACTGATTGTGAACAATAACACACATATAGACTAGACTGACAATACGTGAAAGATAATTATTTGAAATATAATAATAGCAAAAAATCCACTGAGTTGCGCCGATCCTTTTTGTTTGCCCAAAGTCTGTGGTATACAGCTTCTTTAAGACTCACAGACGTGCTATATATATCACGGTGTATTTTTCCGGACGATGACGACTCGATCCCAATAACATGGAGAGTAAAATGATTCCAAAGTTGTGGTTTAACGCGAGTTACACTGGTGTTGAGTACGACGGTATATGGTCGTAATCATGGATTGTGACGTGGTATAAATTCATAATAACTTCAAGATCAAGGGAAACTAGTTTTTGTAGCTTTTAAGACCGAGTTCCAGGTTATAGTGATTTTAAGTTCTTAAATTCTGAAAGATAAGCTGGGATATATGAAATGTGTCTCATGTGGATCTGTTCCGATCTAGGCTGAGCAATAAGAGACTGAATGGATTGTGAAAACTTCGACACATGTAACCAAGGAACATTGTTCGCCTCTTTATCGTCTCCCAAGAGCTATTCTAATGCAATGTGATTTCTACTTTTTTATATCTAGAGTGAGTATTATTCTAAACTAAAGAATAGTTCACTGATACAACTGCTGTCAGGATAATAGGTAGGTCTAGAGTAAACCGTTGTTATTTTCTTCTTTGTTTCCATCAAAAACTCCAGTATAGCCTTGTGAAATAGAAATTGTGTTCATCATTCATATATACATTCTGTCCAATTAGGTATGAGCGATGGTCAGGCACAGAACTTCGCCGTCGATTTCCGCAGTTCACCGTCGGTGACGAAACCGTATGCTTGTGGCAGAAAGATGGCGGGCTCGTGGACGCGTCCATGGCGAACGCTGTCCAGATCCAGTTGGCACGGGCTAATGGCGCAGACATTCTGGACAACTGTCCCGTTATCAGGATTGACCGGGATGACCACGGCCGGACAGTGGTCAGATTAACATTTATTACACATTAATCACCCATCTTTGCCATATAAGTGTGAAAATCTTCAACACCTCCGACTTGAGATTCATGTTGCAAATTCCTTCCCACTATATCATTAAATATATCCTCAAGGCGAACTGTATTTTTTATATTAATGTTTCGTAGCCGACAAATTTTATGAACCAATATGATCGGACCTGCACACTTTTTATTAGTTTCGTGTGATCTTTGCTTCTGTCCGAAAACTGTCTTTGGCCACGGTTAGTAAGCATCTATGATCTGGTGAAGGCATGCACTGTTCTAAACCTGAAATGTTATATGTAACTTTAATAATGTTAAATCTATCATTTCGACAGTAGTGCATGGTAGAGGGTATTTAAAATAAGAGGTTAATTCTTTCTGAAGTGTTGGAAATTCAACACTTTTCAGTATTATTATGTAGAAAGTGTTGTAACTGTACACATGTTGAGTCAGAATAACACTGACCTCTAGGTGCTGGGTGCTACGTCTTACAACTTACATGTGCGGGTCGTTAGGCAGCCTTTGTTTAGTTGCCGCTAAATATTTTGGGTTAGTGGAAGAAATATCCACTAGCTTCTGCAACAGGGAAAACTTGTCATACGGTATGGCAATGTGCAACTCGTATTCAAGTCGGAGGTGTTCAACATTAAAATGGATCCCACGGGCTGTCATTCATACGCCAGTCTTTCAAACGCAAACAAATCCCATTGCTATTCACGGTCGCACCATATTAAATCGAATACGAGTCTTGGTGTGCAAACTTGGCGTATATACAAAATGGTGGCCAACGCTTGGCGTGAACCCTCACTCAGAAACTTGCAAGTTGGCAGTAGCGTGTACATCTGGTGTAGATCACATAGATGGGAAAGTTTTAGGCGCGCTAGTTTTCTGTTTAGTAGGCTTACATTTTTGACATGCATAGATCAGCGTTTATTTATAGGCCACCGGTACATGCTTTTTTATTTATTGGCTACATGAGCTGTTATTTTGTGACCATCTGTCAGTTGAGACAGGCGTAGTTGAATCTGTTAACACTATAATTCACTGTGAACCAACGCACTTTCAAACATATGCGTTTTAAAGAATTAGTTAACTGTTGTTAGCCTACGTGTAGTGATAACCTTTCGTTGGAAGGTGAGCTGCCATTAGGCGAGTTTAAAAGGTAGGCGAGTAGCGAACAGGCAAGGTTAAAAAGAAGGCGAGTAGCGAATGGACCCTTACAAACGATGAAATATGGGAAACACAATAAACAGTTATCCAAGTAGTATAGTTTGGAAGACAGTAGGCCTAAACGATAAACTGGAAATTGGACGCACCTACATAGGCCTATATATGTTCAGCATTCGTAAGGTTAGGCCTATATACCTGTATCTGTTTTGTTTCTTCATTTTCCATCTAGTGTGTGGGTGCATTGTCTTATTATCGGACCGGCCTGGATCGCACAGTTGGTAGAGCGTTCGCTTCGGGACCGGTAGATCCAGGATCAATCCTTGATCGAGTCACACCTAAGACTTTAAAAAAGTTGTAACTTCCTCGCTTGGCGTTCAGCATGAAGGGGATAGTGCAACGACTGGTTGACCCGTATCAGTATAATGGCTCGGGCGGGGCGGCTTACTTTCCTTCGGTAAGTTGTCTCAGTGAAGCAGCACTAAATAAAAGAGCGGTGGAAATCCGTCCTGCAACAAGGAGGCACATTACACGTACATGCACCCTAATGATTCCTTCGTCGTCATATGACTGAAAAATTGTTGAGTACGACGTTAAACCCCAAGGACTCACTCACTCACTCTTATTATCGGTGTGATGTCTTTTAGGTCCACACCCCAAAGGGAATGTTCAGCTGTAAGCGTGTGGTTGTTGCGGCAGGAGCGTGGATTAACCACGTATTGGGATCAGTCGGTGTCCATATTCCGGTGGTGGTCACACAGGAACAAGTCACATACTTCGCCACTCCACACGTCAAAGAGTTCACCAAGGCGAAGTTAGTGATAATTTGTTTGCTCGCTCTGGAAATATCTATAGATAGAAGCGTATCTGATGAGCATATACATACCAGTAGTTTATCTGACAAATTTCCGTAATCACTATCGTATGCTGATAATGCATGCTTTTTGTGACATTCTGATTCTTGCAAGGAAAAACAATATTCTGTAATGCCGCACGTACAGTATATAACACATTGTTTAACTGTAATGCCGCACGTACAGTATATAACACATTGTTTAACTGTAATGCCGCACGTACAGTATATAACACATTGTTTAACTGTAATGCCGCACGTACAGTATATAACACATTGTTTAACTGTAATGCCGCACGTACAGTATATAACACATTGTTTAACTGTAATGCCGCACGTACAGTATATAACACATTGTTTAACTGTAATGCCGCACGTACAGTATATAACACATTTTTTAACTGCCATACAGATGGCAAAATGTAAGTGGAAAGTTAACCTTAAAGGAAAAGAACGCAAAGCTCCTAATTATGCATGTGTTAAGAGTCTTCCTGCATGCATGTAATGTACGAAAACGTCTCAGTGCGTGTCATTTGAAAGTAATGAACATTCAGTTGATAAAAGAACGAATTAAGAACGTCAACTGCGTGGGCTATCTTCAGTAAATACAATGCAATGCAAAAAAAGTATCGTTTTGAAATGATTTCAGATTCCCGGTATGGATATACAACTCACCAAAACATGACCTTTATGGCTTACCGATTCATGGAATTTCTGGATCTAAGATAGGGATCGACGCTGGTGGTAACCAAGTAACACCTGAAACCAGGAACTTCACTCCAGATCCGGAAAGGGAAAAAGCCTGTATTCACTTTTTAAAATCTATCATTCCAAGGGTAAGACTTTATCACCTACATTTTACAAGCATATATGGTATACAAGAATAATTTCGTCAGAGATGGTATTATGCCCTTTTTTTTTGAATGCATGTCTTTTTATACCTCGGTATATAATTTGTCATCAAACTTTGCCATGCAATTTTCATTAGTAAAATATTTATGTGATTACGCTAAGAGCTTCTTCAGTAACCATTGCTTTCCAGTAAAGGAAGTTGTATCTACACGGGGAGTCACTACATGTTAGAAAGATTGGGGCATAAGTTTTCTCACGTTAGGTAACCCGGGCCTAAGCTGTGAAATCCACAAACTGGTGATTACAAAATACCAATGGTCCATTCAGCTTTTAACCGAATCACCACTGTACGGAACACGTCTGCTGTCATATTTCAGTCACTGGGACCAATTTTGGAGAGTAAAACGTGCCTGTACACTATGACGCTGGACCGGTCCTACGTCATCGACACTCTGGAGTCACGTGGTTGGCCGGAGATTGTCTTTTGCTGCGGAGCTGGCCATGCGTTCAAGTAAGCCGTATTGCAGTTGTATTTACTTATTTTGTTTTATATAATGCCATGCAGTAGAGTGGTTCGCCCTTATACAATGGAGACATGTGACCAGTAAAGTCAGTCTGCGGGATCGTCTTCGCGCTAATGAACCGTTCAGTCAGTCAGTTGGAGCGTCTTAGCGCTAATGAACAGCAATGTCCGTCAGTCTGAGCGTTATAGGGCTAATAGACTGGGCCCGGTTCTTCAAAACTGTTATAAGACCTACTAACAGCTTTAACTTTAACCCCAGTCTTCAATTTTGTACTTAATTTAAAAAAATGTGTACCACTAAATTAAATATGAACTAAAACTGCAGCTGTTATACTATTGACTTTGGGGAACTGCATTGGCTGCTGAGTTTGGCTAAAATTTTAAATATAAAATATGTTTTAATAGCAGCATTAGCTAATGCACTTTCTAACGACTGGGTCCAGTAGTCAGTCTGAGCATCTTGGCGCAAACAGAGAGTAAACTCAGTGAATCGAAGTGTTACTTCTCAATTCCAGTTGGTTCTCCCATGAGAGTTAAACGGTGTATTGTTTTATGCTCCTCAGATTTGCCTGTCTGCTGGGTAAGATACTAAGTGAGCTGGCCATTGACGGACAGACCAAGTACGATGTCATGGCCTTCACCATGAACAGGCCCGCCATTACAGACCCAACGTTCAAGCCTCAACTCCAGATGGTTGTTCAAAATGATTTTACCTCTAAGCTCTGAAGGAAAGAAGGGCAGTGAATTTTACGTAGCCACAACAAACCAAAAAACCTGTCTTTGGATCCTGTGACGTGAGGTGTCGGACAACTCAGCCAACGCATATTCACTGGGCGTATGAATCAATGATTATTTACGTTCCCATATTATAAAGCCGTTGTAAGATAGACTGTGTGGAATCAAGAGAAAAGCACTGTGATGTCAACAGAAATGTACTGTGATATAAGTAGAAAAGTACTCTGGTATAAACAGAAAAGTACTGTGGTATCAATTGAAATGTGCTGTGGTATCAACTGAAATGGACTGTGATATCAACAGAAATCTCAAATAACAACAGCATCAGTTTAAATTCGTTATTCACCGTGGTAGACTTGATAGAAGTTATGTCTGGAACAAACCTTTTTTATTCAAAAGTCATTAAGCGAAGGCCTTCGAAATCGAAAACTGTTGTTGAAAGTCGCTTATTTCTACATCACTGAAAAGTTACGTGTACGATAAATTTGGAAAATTTATATGATTGTTTAACGCCCAAATATTATTCACTGATACGACAATTTTATGGCGGGAAGAAACCGGGGTAAAATATTAACCTTTGGCAGGTTGTTGACGGGGTTTCTCACCTGTGACATATAGATATGCACACCATCTTGGTGGAAGACTGAGCCCTCCTTAGTAATCTTCAATTGAGCCTTACGTTAAAATGTTGGTTAGGTATCGTGACAAGAGGTGGCTTCCTGCAGGTTTTATTCGGTTTCTTCCATGAATAATCCTGGCCTGCGTTGTATAAGTGCAAAATTCAGTAATCTTTTTAATGGAAGTCAGGGAATTGCACTGTGTATTTTGATGAATATTTTTAAAAACTTTTCTGCGTATAACCCAATACACCGGTCCTGTTTCACAGTGAGCTTCCCACCGCAAACTGCTGCTCTGCAACTCGCCCTGTGTGGTAAAAAAGTCTTCTGGACGTCAGAAGAACTAAAAAACCTGTTTGAGGCTAAAGTTGGATGAATATGCGTAACAAAGTATAATTTGATTGTTACTTGGGCTGAAGAGATGTTAAGGTAGCCTCTAAGTTCCTCCAACGTTTGTCCGTCAGAGCATTCCTGTTTGCAAGAGATTTGGACATGATCTGAAGAAGTCGCTTTTGTTCCTCTATGTCCTCACCAAACAAGTCGAGCATTTTCTGCAAGGCTTTATCTGGAAGAGTCGGCAGAATTCGCTCAAGAATTGCCCTATTTTTCGCCGAGCCCCACTTCCTCATGGAGGGACAGGTTTTGGGGCGCCGGCTGTTCACAACAATATCGCTTTTGCATTCCATATGTCGATACGGCGTACCGGGAACAGACCCATACACTGGACTATGACCTCTTGTCAGTGTGGACGATGGTCGCTGGCTGGTCGCCTCGGAATGGCTACTTTTAACCCTAATCCGCGTCGGCTCACCTTTACTGGGTAGCATCCACGGTTTGATGGCAAGACAGGAATACCAGTTTGGCAGTTGCTTAGCTGGGTCATGGGGAACGCAGACTGGGCAGGTAAATGGCTCTGAGGGGTGGGGATGGCACCCAGACCGTCTTCCCGATCGAGCGGGGGCTGAGTAAACATGTCTCCGTCTGACTGGGTCTGCTATGGGTGTCTCCCAAATGTTAACACTCAGCGCCCTACGAGGAGAATTTCTGGAATCATGAGGATTAGCCTGTACAGATTTAGTCATCTTTGTTTTAAAACAGTCGAACATTGCTGTAAAATTGTCCGCACAAAAGCCGTCTTCCTTTCCGTACACATCAGCATCAACTTCAGCAGACGACACCTTCCTCGTGACAAAGCGGAAGTTGTTCTGAGCATCAAACAGCTGTTTCAGGAAGAATTGTCGCTGATTCCAAGAAAGAACTATTAGACGATGGCGTTTAGCGGACTCGAGTAGAGTCCTTTGTTTACGAAGCTCCTTGTTCAGAGCTGCATTTGCGAACAAAATCGCTTTCGGAATTTTGCTGTTTTTTGCGAGCTTTTGTACGGAAAATCGTACCCCTCGTTCCTCCACTCCTCCCAGTTCCTCCTCCAAGTAGGGACAGGTCATCAGTTTGGTTATCCTGTCTTGGTCTGTTTGAACATAACATTCCCTGACTTTCTCAAGACGAATGGAAGTCATAGTCACAGTTTTGTTGCAGTGCTGTTTCCGCCAGAAGATTACTTCATTTGTAACATACACTACAGTTCTTGTTTGGAGTGAGGACAACCTGAAAGAATGGAAGAAATCACAAGCTGTGCTGCATTTTTCAGATGGGATTGTATCGTTCACGCTCCAGTACTAATGTGTCGTAGAAACTCGATTATTTTGTAAGACAATTCGCTGTACAATCTTAAAAATATCCTGTGAAACAGTACGTAAGAGTTTAATATTCAGATCTCAAGACAGAAATGTGAGTATAGTGTAACACAAATTCTCCTTCCAGAGATAGATCAATTGTGAACACTGTTCTTAAGATTTTGATTAAACATTATACAGTGTAACTGTTGGGTATCGTTTGAGCTCACGCCACATTGCAGACATTAGAGATTAGTTAGAAGTTACAAGTTGAACCTGTAACTTTTAACTTCAAATTAGAATAGGTAATCTGATTGTACTTTGAAGTTACACACTACAAGTTACAACGATGAACTTCTGACTGAAGGTCTCTATTAGCCACACAGATACCTGGACTCACCTTCAAGCAGAAACACCGATACCCACACCTTGGACATACTGGACTTTCTGCTGGAGCCCGTGATAGCTATAATAAAATCATTAAACCGCCACATCACATATAAAAGGAGGTCGCGACAGATCTTTCAGGTGACACTAAATTTGATGGCCATGCCTCGAGTCTATAGTTAAACAAATTTACGCCTGCGTACTTGTAGGTTAACGGTTCTCCGAGGAGCATTAACAATGGACCTGTCGTAAATTCTCGAACAGGTAAGTATTCTGTAGTTAGTACAACCATGACATCCTACGCAGGATTTACGAGCACATTGTGAACGATAGCGCAGTGTAACACTTACAAAGAGTAAACTCTGGACCTTTATCCCTGACATTTGCAGACATAATAAACTATGTGGGCAGCCATTCTATAACCCATTATTATCATCGTACAGACCACATAATATCCCACTACACTAACAAAAGTATTGTATACGAATAACAGAACAGGTGTGTCATATACAACATACTAGTTTGCATAATCTATTCTGACATGATCTATTCTGCCATGATTAAAAGTACACATAGTATTCTTTCAATTAAACAGATTAGTTTTAGAGTGAAGGCATTAGAAAACTGAGGAGGTAAAAAGATTGAAAATAGACTAATTCTTCAAGTAGTAAACAGTAAGTAAATGACAAAAATTTGTAATACGTACAAAACGTAGGCAAGAGTAGAAACTTAAATGTAACTGATGATAAACGCTTGTGTTTATATCTAAAAGAATTCTTTCTCATTTACTGACAACGTTACATTTCCGAACACACTAGGAATGGTATTTGCTTTTTTCATGAATGACGCGTCTCCAGCGTTGTACGAGATTTTTGCCTGTGTGTTGAACTGGCACACAGTTTGGAGTATTTAAGATTGTGAGTTGCTGAAAGAAGTACCCTTATTTGTACCGAATTAATAACCTACTGATGAATTACGTAGTTTAAGTTAATAACACATAATAACGGATCATTAATTCAGATTTACTTACTATTAATACCTTAAAACATGTTTATCGATTTATCATTTATCGATTAAGTCTATCGTAAATACCGATTAATAACTCATATCAACCAAATGTGTAATTTGTAAGGGCGACTTACAGAATCCGTAATTGTGAATTACATAACAGTAAGAAGTAATAATTAAATCCCTAGCACGTGTTATATTATTCGAAATAACAAAGTTGCTTATCTGTTCCGTTATAACTAATTATTGATCCATATTCATAGATTGTATAGGGCCACTGTGCCTCAGTCGGTTAGCGCGCTAACGCGGCGTAATGAACCAGGAGCCTCTCACCAGTGCGGTCGCTGTGAGTTCAAGTCCAGCTCATGCTGGCTTCCTCTCCGGCCGTACGTCGGAAGATCTGCCACCAACCTGCGGATGGTCGTGGGTTCCCCCGGGCTCTGTTCGGTTTCCACCTACCATAATGCTGGCCGGTGTCGTATAAGTGAAATATTCTTGAGTACGGCGTAAAACCAATCAAATAAATAAATCCTACATTTTACGATCTGCTATTATACTTGTTAATAGTTTGTAAATCGCATTAATGTGATTAATGTGCACAATCCGAAAAAAAATGTCAAATTGGCATTTTTCAGTTGTTGCGATTGCCGAGCGTCGTAGATACAAGCATATTTTTTTTTATAAAAGTGATACTGCACACTGAGCGTATGGAATTTGTAACTCATCGCCACATTGTCAGCATCAGTGGGTGCCTCAGTCATGTCTTGGATAGTATCTCATTGCTTTTGGACAATCCCAGTTTCTTCAGAAGAATATGCAGGACGATCAACTCATTGATTGATTGATTGTTGTATGGCACCAGAAGGAAGCTAGAGCGCTGGAGGTAGATCCAGGGTCAATCCTCGGTCGAGTCACACCTAAGATTTTAAAAGAGGGGAGTTGCAGCTTCCTCGCTTGGGGTTCAGCATGAAGGGGATAGTGCAACTACTGGTTGACCCGTATCAGTATAATGGCTCGGGCTGGGCGGTTTACTTGCCTTCGATAAGGCGTCTCAGTGAAGCAGCACTAGATAAAGGATCTTACTCTGTGGAAACCACACTGACCTGGTCGCAGCGAGCAGGCACTTTAACCATCTGAGACAGCAGGATCTTACTCTGTGGAAACCACACTGACTTGGTCTCAGCGAGCAGGCACTTTAACCATTTGAAACAGCAGGATCTTACTCTGTGGAAACCACACTGACCTGGTCGCAGCGAGCAGGCACTTTAACCATCTGAGACAGCAGGATCTTACTCTGTGGAAACCACACTTACTTGGTCTCAGCGAGCAGGCACTTTAACCATCTGAGACAGCAGGATCTTACTCTGTGGAAACCACACTGACCTGGTCGCAGCGAGCAGGCACTTTAACCATCTGAGACAGCAGGATCTTACTCTGTGGAAACCACACTGACCTGGTCGCAGCGAGCAGGCACTTTAACCATCTGAGACAGCAGGATCTTACTCTGTGGGCCGGTTTTCCAATTTTAGTAGGTCAGTTCGTAGGTCTATAATACAAAATAGGCCTACTTGATATATCATTCGTACAAAAGTTTTGTTGGATGTCCCACCGTGTGAAAAACGGATCCTTATGAAACTGTCGCTTTCCTCAAACAGAAGGGAAATTAGTCCATACGATAGTTCAGGCAAATTTTTGGCTGATGTTAGTGTAACGGCCTGCCGAAGGTTAGTTTGAAATGGTACCGTTGTTATTATGTGTATCGTACAAAATTAGTTTATAAGGCATATATCTTTTTATCGCCTGTGACCCCTGCTTGTTGACACAACGTATACCACAAAACAACTAACCAACCAGTCTGACATACACTCATGGAATTAAGTAACAAACCAAATGCTGCAAAGGGAAAATGCAATTTATTTCTGAATTCTCCGATTCAAGGATAATATTCGTGTAAAATAAACGAATGATTTTTCAAAACATATAGGCTCATGCGGATTGCCTTTATTCGTTGCGCTTTTCGTTTGTCCATTTTCTCATGCTTGGTTATATTCTATCTGTGTAAATAAAACTATTCATCATCAGCTACGTAGTCCGCGGAAGTGGAAGTGATCGGGTGATTATGTACGGGTGCATTCCCCAGGCTCCATGATGGTTTCCCATCGGTCTGTTTCGCGACTCTCCACCTCCTCGAGGATGCGTCTCTCGCTTTCTGCCACTAGTTTACGCACAGATGGATCCTCGCCTGGCAGACAGTGGAAGCCCACGTTCTTACGGATTTCCCCTTCAGGTTCACATCCAATGGGACACCGGCGTAGGGGTACTGTTGAAATGCACATTACCTTACCGCCCACTCTACGGCGCTCTCTCACAATGTTTCGGCGGATAGGGATACAACCTGCAATCAGAATAAAATGAAATTGCACGGAATTTTCTTCACTTACACTTGACAGTATATTATTTTCATCGTCATTCAATAAACAGTCAAAAAGACTTCTTGCATTAGCTTCACGTGATTAATGATATGAACACGACAATGCAAAAAAAAACCTGACAAAAAAAAACAAAACTCACATTAAAGTGAGTTTTTCACGGGGCTCGACAGCAATATACAGATGGATTCAGTGTGATATCCTTATACATTTTGGTTATCTCTCAATCTGAATACCATGACAATTTTTGAATCAGTGTTAATGCATTTACATGAACAGTTAGAATTAAACCCTAACAAATAAATTTACATTTTACCGCTTACCAGCTATCACACTATCGTCGCTGCTCTGTTTTATCTCTCTATGCTGCACGTCTTAATTATATTTAACGATTATGGATGGAGGAAAACATGCTTCTGCAAATTTTGATGCACTGGTGTATAGATGGATATATTATTATCAAACACCCAACCTAAAGGAGTCAGATAAAGTTGATGAAACAAGTTGAGTGCTGCATCATATGCGGGAAGAGATAAGCTAAGGAAAACAAGACTATGACTTTTTGTTTGACGGGTGATCCTTTGTCTGATGTCTTATACAGTATTCAGGGTATTTTTTCAAAGAATACATCGGCAAAAAAATGTCATTACACCTCCCTTAGCACCTGATAACATACCAGTCATATAAAGCCAATGACAAAAAAATGAAAGAACATATCAATCATTTGGCCTCAGCAGTTCGTCTCCAGTCCACCTCAGAATACACTGAGGGATCAGACAAAGGCGCCACCAGCTACTGACCACATCAAGCCTATACTGTGCAGATTTAACCAGCAATAATCGTCCAAATATAGAATCGATCCTATTGGCTTCGAAATTGCGACTTCGATCTTATTTCCCCATGTGAGTCCTTCTAAGGGGCGACATCATATATTTCATAATTTTCTAATTTGAGTCGAAGGATCCTGCATTTGATTGGTCAGATCAAGACATGAAGACAGCTTGGGTACGCCCAGTTTCTCATTAATCGTGGAATTAATGTACAATTTGTTTTACATTAGTAAAGTAAAGAATTAAGGACACGAAAATGTCTACCACTAAAGACGTATGGAAAATGTCATCAACCAGGCTACCAAAACAGCACACGTCTAGCGATACCTGGAGCACCCGGAGCTCGACAGCAAAGTGGTAGTGATTAAACATCAATACTTCATACCTTCAGGGCGGGAAATGAAATTAGGCGGGTATCTACTTTCTAGTTCTTCCCTGGCACATGTTTCATGGGGTACAAGGTAGCTCACTCCAAACGATTCGGGCATGGCATGAACTCTGCGAGCAGGATCTTCGAATTCTCGTCTCCACTGACCGTCAAAGTTACCACACATACCGCAGATTTTAGACCTGAAGAACGGCGAGGCCTGAAAATGCAAACGTAAAACACGGTAATTCCATGTAACTGCATTCCCTTCGGTTAACGGGGTGGCCCTAGGTGAGGAGAAGCAGAGAATTTGTGTTGGTCAATTTCGACACTGGCAATGTCCATTGACAATGTACAATGAGGGCATTAGCTTGGTCATTTTAATGGCTCAATGGTGTACGGTGTTCATTGCCTTACTCCTGAAGAATTGTTCACTAAGTTTTAGCTGTACCACTGGTATTGGTCAATAAGAATTAAACAATACCGTAGAAAACAATACGACTGACAACAAGCAATTCTAACTTCAGGCAGTACCACTGGCATCGCTCAAGCTGAATTACACAAGACCATTGACAATAAATATAACTGACTTCAGACAGGCTCACAAGGCTAGACATGGCTCAATAAGAAATAAACAAAACCACTGACCATAAACAATTCCAACTTCAGGCAACTATCACAGACATTGTACCGGGGAAAACCAACGATCTTTGGCAAGATAGTGACGAACTTTCCACAATGTTCGCTGTTCTAACATACCTCAATCCGAACGGCCTCTGGCATCAGGCGTACGGCGATTCCTCGGCGAGCTGCGCGAATCACAGTTTCCTTCTCAGTTCGCTCAATGCGCAGTACAATTGGCCGGCTGTTTGAGACGATAAAACAGGCAGGACGATACTGTCATGCGTGTATAAACAACATACAAGAAGTTTGGAAATTAAAATGAGGGTTTTAAAATTTGCACTATCTTCGGATACTTTAAATGGGGACTGAGGAAAGACAAGATCTTCCATCATTTTGCAATGATCTGTTTTGGTAACTGTTGAATGTAAGGCTGATTCAGTTAAGTAGCTAACTTGAAACGCCAATTCTAGGAGAGCATATATTTGCAATCCCTAAATATTTATTATATATTAATTTCATTGTTGTTTAACATTTTATGCCACAGAACACCAATCAAATAAATAAATAACTGAAGACTGCATCTTCCCCTAATACGACAGAAGTCAGTGGTATAGGCCATTCCTCAATACATATTCACACGTAGAATAACAGTTATTGGCCACAAACTCGCCACAATTAAACGTATAGCATTCATTTAGCATTCCACTACTATTCCGCTGATTTTCACAAGTCAAGAATATGCAGTTTTGGTTAGCAGTTTTGGATGTGGTGACAAGTTAACTACATTCGTTAAGTGTTTCTCTGTCATTAAATGAGTTTGCACACCAGGTGGATTTAACATTTCACATAACAGCGATCAGTGACTCGTACCTTGCGTATTCTCCCTCTCCTCGGATAATCAGCGGCTCTTCCTCCTCCAGTCGTCTCACAGCTCCGTTGATCTTCAGTTCTGGTACGGTGGATCTGTGAATAATCTCAATCTCTTGCTTCTCTACAATCACTCTGATCACCTGCGCAACAAGTACGTATACAAAACATGTCAGGCTGCCCAGTTCCACACTTTGTGTTTAATGCAGCGAAGAGTTATAGTCCCGCAATTTGGCCATTCATTTAGGAAAGTCTTAGGTTGGTCCTTTCATAAAAATCAGCGTGCTCGATATATTTTTTATATAAATATTTGTTCCCTATCAAATATGACCACATGAGAGTACTTCTTGAGCCCACGAGATAAGGAGATCAAATACCGAGTCAAGGTGCATGCCACATACCTTTAATGCACACTAAAGAAACCATTCCCTCAATTTACCCGTATTGGTCCAAGTCAGTAATTACAATATTGCTTCAATACTGGATGCTTGTTTCACTCATTTTTTTTTTGACAAATAATAAGTCGGAAGTTGGAAAGTGAAGCCTAACTAGTGTAAGTATTCTGCAATGTACATTTCACACTGTCATAATCAAACTACGGTATGCAGTTTTTTCTATTTGTGCAGCAAAAAATTCTGCCTTTCCTTCGGCAGATCAGATATGAATTGTAAACCGATTTAAGTTATCTCATGATTGAAATACCTTTTCTGGGCCTTTTTCCCTAAGCAATACTGCGAAGCTTTTCTCTGGAGAGCAATCCATGGCTAGAACCTTCTCACACTCCCGTGCCTCGGGTAACCGGTAAATTCTTCCGTCAAAGGTTTCCACATTCTCAGATCTGTAGTAACATGCGCCTAGAAATGAAGCGAGACAATCGAAGATTAGAGAGTGTTTCATACCGACACAGCCCACAAACCTTATTTGGAGCTATATTATATCAATTACTGAAATCAAGAAGACGCTACTGACATGCGAATGAACAACGTATTGGCTAACACATATAAATGACCGAATCTAGTGTTCTTATAATGGATTTTAAGTTTTCAGTCTAGTTTGCAAATTAAACCCGTGGATACTGTTCATTTAGTAATCCAAGCGTCGGCCTGACCTTTACATACGGTGGCGGTATAAGTCCTGGACATTTAGTTTCTGATTAGCATTCCAAGACGCCATCCCGCTAGCCATATAGTTTTCTTGAGCATGAAAAGGAAATCGTCAAGCATTATTTATATCAAAATCACGGTTCATGTATGGCTTCAGATAGGCTTGTAGAAACACACAAGGGTACCGACCTGGCTCTGTACGAAGACGTGGGCCCATAATACCGAAGATGCCGCGCTCTCGTTCCATCACCGACACTCCAGCGGGGAGATAAGGGGAAGCGCGCAAGTCCCAGAATTTACTGGTCATCCGTGGTGTGATGATTGCGCTGCTAACCTGTAATATCAGTATAAGGGCGTTCACTTGTTTCTTTATTTGATTTGTAGTATAATGCCAGTTTAATCCACGCTACGATTTTCGTTACGATATGATTCTAAAAGAAGCATTCTTGAGACCTCGAGAAGTCGTCATGATATGGATCAAGATATTATCGTTTATAGACCCTCAAGACATTACCGTTTCTAGGCCATCAACTTACCGTTTAGACTATCATGGCGCTATCGTTAGGCCACCACGGCATTACCGTTTAAAGTGAAAGACAGAACCTGACTAATGTTTATGTCCATTGAAAGACGGTCACTCAAAGTTTCTTAAGCCGCCATTAAATGTTTTCAATTTTTTTTCAACCCAGTAAAACTTTAGTGAAACTTCGCCTTGTCACAGCTTCGGCACACCTCCATTAGAGAAAAAACAAGATGACGTCACGCTTACTCTAGCCCTCTCATGTCGCAGGTATTTTCCGCATAATAGTCTAAGCAGTAGCCTATGGCAGATAAAAGTTATGGACTTTGGCGATGAAGGCCCAAGTGACAAATATAGTTTTCTCGGAAATTGGACATACAGGAAGATTATTTCTTCTGCTGCTTGAACTGAGGCTTACTATATCATTTACAAGGAACTCAAGCGACCCAGTTTAAATAGCCTAGCTGAAGATGTACGACCGGGGTATTCCTGGATGTGCTGGTTATTTTCACCCTTTTAATAAATGTTTACAAAATTACAATAGGACTGTTGTACAACTAGATTCATGCTAAATTCTGAAACAAATTGAAATAAATCCAAGCACCACTGAAACCGATCTAGGAATTTGATTTTCGCTGCTTTAATTTTGGAGCGGTGGATTCTAAGATGAAAGCAGTGCTGATCTAGCTGATCAGAGAATGCACCTCGGCATAAACAAGGCGATTTAATAAGTTTACTGTATTTTATAAAAGAAAACAGAAAAAAAGCATCTCTTGTATGCAAGAAAGAAGAAGGAACAAAATTTAAATTCTCCAGTTCTAATAAATTCAGAGAAAAAGATTATAGCATAAGATTTAATTAATTTTAAGAACTGTTCAGTGAGATGCCGTCTTCTCATTCCCATAAACCTTCGGCACCCCTAATGAATTTTGCACTGACGCTGATATTTGTTAATTAGAAACTGCTGACTGAACGCTGAAATGAACGACAAAAAATGTATTTGGGGAGATGAATGTGGTTTGGACCGAGACGGAATGCTACTAGGTAGCATAATTTGTGATACTGTATTTGAATATTACACGGCTTGTAAATCAACTGAGTTTAGGGCTGTGGTTATCCGTAAATGATACAGACCTGTCTCACAACAATTTGTGATATGGCCCTTCGGCTACACGTAACCAAATCATTGTAAATGATCTCAAGATAATGTCTTCTGCAGTAGTTTTGTGTTACCATGTGACCTCATGGAGTGAATGGGTAAAGGCTACGTCACAGCTTAGATCGCAAAAATCTGACAGCACCCTGTTTGATTGTGCTTCGGGGGAGGGGGGGGGATTTCCTCGCTTGAGACCTTCGTGTCCGAATAGGATTAGAGTTTGTCAATGTTTAGTTATCCAAATACACCGCCTGCGTTGTGCCTGACCCCCGAGCTGTTAGGCTATGGCACTTGTATCACAAGTAGTAAGCAAAGCTCGAGCCTACCGTCTCTCCGCTCCGGCTGAACTGAAGGTCTACTTTTGCAACGCCAGGTGGAGATGTGACATTGACTACTCCATAGGACAAGTGCCACAATCCCATAGCCTTGATGTAAGTCTCTATCCATTCAAATGTTCTCTGGGTTCCTTGTATTTCAAGGAGTTCCTGAAAAAATCATAAGACGACATGAAAAGTTGCATGCAAGTGCAACCTCTCCATTTCCCTTAGAAATGCCAATCCACTGTCTTACACTTTGACTTCTGTTTGTGGTTTGTAAAAGATTTATTTATTTACTTGATTGGTGTTTTACGCCGTACTCAAGAATATTTCACTTATACTACGGCGGTCAGCATTATGGTGGGAGGAAACCGGACAGAGCGCGGGGAAAATCCACGACCATCCGCAGGTTGCTGAGAGACCTTCCCACGTACGGCCGGAGAGGAAGGCAGCATGAGCTGGACTTGAAATGGGTCATTACGCTGAGATAGCGTGCTAACCAACTGAGCAGCGGAGGCCCCCGGTTCGTAAAAGAATCCATGTAGCTCTAACCTGCGCTCATTATTATTACTGAATCAGCGATACGTTAGTAATGAAAAATCAAATTTTGACCCTCCGCACCTCAAAAAACCAAAACAAAACAAACAAACAAACAAAAAGTAAACAAAAGACGTGACATCAAGACAGGAAGGGTACAAACGAACAAAAAAGTGAACAAAAAAAAAAAAAACAAAAACAAAAGACAGATGAGTTAGAAACAGTCTATTCAGAAATGGTAACCAAGATGGATCAAAGCGACTATGACAGCGATTTGGTGCAAATTCTTGAATAAATCAAATTTTCTGCAATTGCCGAGAAAAGCTCACATTACTGCCTTTCAGTAAATATAAGCTCTGATCGAAACTGTGTACAATTCATCACTCATTATGAACATAACACTTTTAGAGACGAGGCTGATATTTTGTGAAAGGTAATTATTTGGGCTATTCTCAAATAATAACAAATGGTCTTCAAAGAATATTAGACTGCCCAAACGGCCAGACAAGCGTCCTTGACATCTTTTCGACGGCGGGCAATCTACAAATTTGCTGCCCATGGTCAGGTTTGATCCGGCACATTGTGTGTCCTAGAGATTGGAATGAATGATTATGGCTTAACGCCCTAAATACTGAAGGGGCGTTTCCATATCGTATTTATGTTTGCCAAGAGACTACCACCTTACCTAATCCGCCCCACATGTATTTGGTTAATCACTATTTAGGTGGACAGTAGGGTTTCACAACGACAGAAATGTGAAGCAAATAGAGCATCTTACAGGAGAATAGGCAATCTCGACTTTAATCTTGCGCAGGGTGTTAATATCTTTGCGGATTTTGCGCATGGTCCCCTCCGTTATGGCCTCCTCTCCTAATTCCAAAATTCGGCTGACCTCTGGATCCCTCGTCCGTTCTGATGCTTGTCTGGTTTCATAGATGAGCTGCTCTAAAGTTTTGTCTCCCCAGATCTGAAAGACGAAACCAATGCAGCTAAACGCTAAATCTGAAGTTTTACTTAACCTCACATAGACTGAAAATATCCTTTTTTTTAGAATAAAAATATAAATCTGAAAACAAATAATCAGAAGCAAAAATTCAGATTCTGAGTAGAGACGTTTAAAAATGTAAAACTGCAAAATCAGAGTCGTACAGTTGTGCAGATCAATAAGGTATTACCTTAATTTGCATTGCCCATGGTCTCCTTCCCTCAGTCATGTAGGTAAGGTTCATGTAAGCTGTCATATACACAGGCAATTCAGAGACGCTCTCAACGCAGGATGCCCTCATAGCCGTCTGAGCTACCACTACATCATATGCTGCAAGTTCTCTTCCAAGAAGTGCATCCAATTTGACGGTGTGCTCTTCGCAATATTCACCAATGGCAATGACCTCTTCGACTGGGCTTTCAGGGTCATACTTAATGCTTTCAACAATTTCTTTAATGTGGAACATAAGCTGATCCTCTTGAATGAGACACTTAAAGACGTGCATGTGGGGCGTAAGGAATGTCTCAAACGCTTCTTCTATGCCACGGAGCTCTCGGGTGACACCTTCAATTGTTTCCACAGTCTCCTGACAGTGTTCGAGAATCTGCTTTACCTGGGGAATAACAGACGAGCGCTCGGCGCCTTCTTTCAACGCATTCTTCACCTTCTGCACTTCTTTGGCTATCTCAACTTGTTTATCCATCACCTCGCTTATCTCGGTTAAAGACGGTGCCATTTCTGGGTTGATCTCCACATCTGGTGCCACGAGCTCTTCTTCAGGTATACTTAGCTCATCCACGATGCGTCGACGATCGTCGAACAATCGTTCGATGCCTTCCAGCTCCTCATTGACAATCCTCTCGATGCGTTCTCGGCGACTTGGTCGGATTGTCACGGTTTTCACTATGGTCACAACTCTTTCTAGGAGCTCCTTATGGTGGCGGATGGCTCGATGTACCTTCAGGGAGATGATGAATATGTTTTTGTTGCGAGCACGACCAACAGCTCGCTCCCTGATCGAAGCCAAGATTCTTTCCGCTTCTCGTCGCACTTCCCGTGCCTGCTGTACAATCTCTATCAGTCTCTCTGCGATTCTCTCTCCACTTTCGGCGTTCATTGTCTGCATACTCGGGTCTGCCAGACGCCGAGCGATGGTTTCTTGTTTAGCGATTATCTGTTCTACTCTTTCGTATATGGTTCTTTCAGCTGAATCGAGCGTAGGGGAGACAACCTCCTCGGTGATAATACTTGTCGGCTCTCCAGATCTTCGGATTTCTGTCATAATCCTCTGCCAATCTTTCACCCACCAGGCGTTAGACCGACTAATAGTTTCTTCTGTGACGGGGTCTATTATGGAAGCCGCCTTAATGTGCTCCTTGACCATATGCTGGTATTCAGGACTCATCAAATCGCGGACTGTTGTCTCGCCGCGGTGGAAATTCAGCGCAAAGGCTACATCAGTCTGCAGATAAAAATAGATATACATTTGAAACAAAAGGAATATTTTTACTTTATCTAAGTCCATTTCAAAATGCTTATAACGGAAAGGCTATTTCTTTGTTTCATTTCTTCGATTTCTTACATTTTGGAAGCAGTTTCGCATAATCAACCAAAAATCTCAATAGTATCAAATGGTATTAGTCACACTCACAGTTTTCCTGCGACCCGTCCAAGTAGACGTTGCCTTGAAATTAACGATATTTCTCTTTTTATCCTCTGTGCGTTGGCAAATACATTGGACTCTTAGTTCTTTGGGAGGTGATGTCCCCTGTCCTTCGATAGTGAGTGCCAGAGCATTCTTCTTGCCGCCCTCCACGATAGGCGCGCCCGTCTGTTCAGCGATGGCAGTGATAGACAAGTCTTTTTCGCGAAGATCGAAGTCCTCATCCCAGTTAGTAGAATCTTCCGAATCCTCGCCCCACCAGAAAGTGTCAAGGATGCTACCCATAACGCCTCTCTCCTCTTCCTCTACTTCCTCCACTGCCTCTTCTTCTGCTTCACCTGAACTGACCACTTGGAAGTTGATATTTAGCCTCTCGGCCGGGTTCTCATCGGGTTTAGCGAACAGAATGAAAGACTGCTTTCCATTCATGGGGAAAATTACTTCACCTGGAACCGGAGGGTCTATGGCCTTAAGGATTCGCACAGCAAACACAGTGCCAAAGTTTCTCTCGCTGAAAGGCTCTATGTTCGCCTGAAAGCAGATATTATGTGCACAATTAAATGTTGTTATCTTGAGGTATTCGTGATATAGATTTATTAGTGCAATGAACCATGCAATAAGCTTTTCTCCTCATGGATTTCCGAGTGACCTACTGCATGAGCATCATCTAAAACATAGTCTTGCCATCTTTAACCAAAATGAATCCAGCTATTACATGTGTATGATGCTTAAATCTTTCAATTGTTTTTATGTCTGAGCAAAAAAAAACTATAAGAAATAAAAATGTTTTATTAGTATGCTATTAAATTGGTGTTTCATGGAAGAGTACTTAATTTCTAAAAAATATGGCAGGCGTGTTTGTGAGTGGAAGAATCTCTACAGAGCCCGATGATAAGAACCGCACCCCGCTAGGTACCTGGCAGATCTCCTGATCTGAAGTCGGGTCTAAACCAATAAGAGCGGAACACGAGCCTGCACCTGTAGGGTCAGCTTCTGACGGACTGAGCTATATGACTTTTGGGCCTTTTTAAATGTGACTATAGAGTTGTTGGCGAGTGTTCAGCACTGAGAACTGTGCTATGGCTTTACACTGAGTTTGAACATATATCTGTCAGTCTATTGTCAATTGATTATTTTCGGGCTCGGTCCTCAGGCTAGGTACTTTACATTCCTTTACTTCGTAAATTATTGTGTGTATAAACATTTAACTGAAGATATAGAATAAAACCCAATCTGAGTTAAAATTACAACAGGCCGTACTATCACGGTGTCGTCGCGTGTTTTATTTTCTATGCTGTAGACTTTATATACACATCATGCGCGCACAGCAGAGCTTTAACCTAAGTTACCATGGCCGCATAGACCATGTCTATCACGGACGCCTTACAGGGTAAATGGTTCCTCCTTCGGGGACAACCACCTCCATAGCCTCTGTTAAGGTGTGATCATTCGTCTTGGAGAAGTAAGTCGTGGGCCTACTTCTGAGCCCACCAAACTTTTTCTCCTGAAATATAAAAAGGTTGGTGCATTTCCTTGTTCAGTCTATTTTGGTCAGTAAATTTACTTCGGAGATTAACATTAGCGTCTCTTTCAAAAGTGCTTTATCGATGACTTGTACTCGTAGCATGTTGGATCACCAACAAGAGGATGTCATGGTCCAATTCACAAAAGGCCAAACCATAAATTTCATTTCTTAGATATCCAATATGCAATTGCAAATTATTATGCAAATCATCTATAATGGTTAGCATTATAGGGCTTGGTATAACAGGAAATACTGCCTACTTCTGTAGACCTTGTCGGGCGATAACAAAGCCTTTTAAAATGGCACTGGTTTTTGCTTCGCTTGACGCTCAGCACTGAGAGGTTAGAGCAAGGAAACATGCTGACGTTGGTCCGGCGTCAGTATAATGTGACTGGTGGGGTGTCATGTGTGATGTCACCCCTATAACACATCAGCGGTGGCAGCAATTTGACGGCATAAACCTACCACAAGAAGACACATTAAATGTATGCACACGTAAGACTTCTCGTCGCCACATGACTGACAAATTGTTAAGCACAACGTTAAACCCCAAGCATACATGCATATATATATATATATCTATATATCTATATATACTTCAGTAGGTGTTTCAAAGCTGGTGAACCATTTGCCCATCTTGAAATCAGCCTCCACCGTTCCTGTCAGCTGGATATTATGGACGAAGGCACGGTTCGTCAACATGGCAGACGTCTTGTAGAAAGCAGTGTCCACGCCCATTGCCATGACGATATCGGCTGCACAGCTACCAGAAGGAGTAAAAAGGATGATCAATTGACTGATTTATACAAATGACCTCACCTAAAACTAAACACCCGCTACAAAGTCTGTGAACGAGAAAAGGCTCCCTGTGATCTTTCAACCTTATTTACTGTCCAAATCACTATTCAAGGCGTCAAACACAAATATCCGGGTGAATTAAATAGAATAACAATAACAAAACTGTTATTAGTGGGAAGGCATGAATTTGTTGAATCAGTTTCGCTATGTTACTGAAAGCATTAAAAAGTTCCACATTCATTCGTCATTTAAGACTCGGCTGTTGTCAGTTCAAGTTCATCTCATACTGGATCCCTCTCCTGTCGAACGTGGAAAGGTCTATAAGTACCCTATGGATGCTCGTGGGTTCCCCCGGGGCTCTGCCCTTTTTCTTCCCACCAGTCTACTGACTTCCGTCGTATAAGTGAAATATTCTTTCGTAAAGCGTACAACACCAGGCAAATAAATAAACAATCTTTTGAGACTTTTTCGTCTGGGCTGGAACCATTTCTGCTTCACGTTTATGAAAACTGCCTAGTTTATTGACTTGCCTAGGTTTGATGTCCATCTCAGCCTTGAGTCCTGTGGGTTTTGTACCGCGCCGGAAGGCCTCGAACAGTGACGGTTGAACCTCGGCCTTCCACGTGCCAGTCACGGCGGTCATCATGGCCACGTGCGAATGTACCGTCAGAGGCAAGCCAGCTTCGGTCGCGATAATGGTTTTGATTTCACCCAAGGGCTGACAAATTTTTACGTCAATCTCATACCCAGTCCTCAGAGACTCTTCAGACATGGACGTGAAAATGTTACCTGCGAATTAAACATTATTATTTTATGACCCCTGTCTTGAGTAGTTTTTGTACGAGTATTCACAGTGGAACAAGGACACAATATAATTCATGTTTGTCCAAGTTCTCATTACAGTAGTACAGGGACAAAACAGAACTCACACTTTCCCTAATTCTGATTACAATGGTACAGGGACAAAACATAACTCATATTTGTCCAACTTCTGATCACAGTAGAAAAGGGACAAAACAAAACTCATATTTGTCCAAGTTCTGGTTAGAGTGGAACAGGGACAAAACAGAACTCATATTTGTCCAAGCTGTGAATGTAATGGTACAGGAACAAAACATAACTCATATTTGTCCAAGCTCTCATTACAGTAGCATAGGGACAAAACAGAACGCATATTTGTCCAAGTTCTGGTTACAGTAGTACAGGGACAAAACAGAGGTCATATTTGTCCAAGTTCTGATTATAATGGCACAGGGAGAAAACACAACTTATATTTGTCCAAGTTGTGATTACAGTGTTACAGGGACAAAACATAACTCATATTTGTCCAAGTTCTGATTACAATGGCAAAGGGACAAGACAGAGCTCATATTTGTCCGTCAGGCTCACGCTGGTACAGGGACAAACATAACTCATGTTTGTCCAAGTTCTGATCACAGTAGTACAGGGACAGAACATAACTCATATTTGTCCAAGTTCTGATTATAGTGGTACAGGGGCAAAACAGAACTCACATTTGCCCAAATTCTAGTTACAGTGGTACAGGGACATAACCGAACTCATATTTGTCCAAGTTCTGATTACAGTAGTACAGGGACAAAGCAGAATTTGTGTCTAAATTCTGATCACAGTGGCAAAAGGACAAACATGGTACAAGGACATAATATTATCTCTAGGAATCCTAAATGAGTGTATGGGCCATGAACATACTCATCAAAGTATACTGGTAGTCAAGATGAGAAATTGGCAATGCGTCACTTATCATACCTCCTTCAATAAGATCCTTAATTGTCATGGAATCCAATGAATAGAAACCCAACTCATTGCCTGCGTAGTTGACAAACACATCGAGTCCCGTCTCCTCCAACTCTCGCTCAACCATGCGAAGCTGTTGATGAATTAAATAATGAATTTTAAGTTTTTTATATATATAAAAGTTTTTTTAAAAGATAAAATCGTAGCATTCTGTTTTCACTAACTTTCAAAAGCTTTCCTTTCAACAGTCTACTACATTTATAACGACATGAGGAGCGTTCATCGATCTCGCCGGTTGTCCACTGCCCAATGAGGTGGCATCGTAAAATATATAATAACTTCTCACTATCACTTTAATACAATGTCCGAAAACAAAATTGAGATTTAATAATTATGATGCCAGCCGATGCAATGAGATTTTGGCATCGAAAGCAAACTGGTGGAATTTAACATTAAGAATTTCCAAAAAAGTATTCTAACTACATTTTCTTTGCAATAATATGGACGCCTAACATATCAATGATTATAACTTGTCTTGTTACGTCTCACTGATGAAAGACAGAATTTTGGTATCGTGTATGATTGATTTTACAGGTAACTGAAAACAGGCTACAAGTTAAAAGAAACAGACAACTAAAATTACCCATTCTCTTAGCCGGATGATCAGTGAGCATAGTCCCGTAAGTGAAAAAGTTTTGAGTATAGCGTTGAGCAGCAATCAACCAGTCAATCAGTCAAAATAATTATAGCCCGTAAGTGCTTGCTAAAACTACCACAGAGGCAGACAGATATGTGCGAGGAAAACAACTAAATGACAATCAAACCTTGCGTGAGATGTTTTCAAGAATCTCTGATGAAGAGAAGGCACTCCTCTTGGGGCGAATAACGTCGAAGATAGATTTCCCTTCCGTGATGAGGCCATTTGGTCCAATCATCTTGTCCAAGATGGCCTGAATACCTCTTGTTTCCACTCCCATCTGAATAAAAGTTATATGATACGTTTTAGACCGATCATAAAGCATACCCTGCTTTGTGTGAAACATTTAATAATGTTTTAGTCAAAGATCAACGAACAACAGAAATAACTAACAGTCAACAAGAACTGGTTCAGAATCATTTTTTTAAAAATGAAATAAAGCAAATATTCCTTACGTCAAAAAATTCAAAATTGTAGTCAAGCAAACTTGCGACAGATCTGAAAGAGGCCCCTCTGGGAAGTATGGAGTCACGTGATCCCACAACAGAAAGTTCCATAGCCGAAGCCAAACTGTATTTCTCTGAAATAAGATGATACCTTGGTTTATTAACTCAAAGTGCGACCTTCACCTTTACCCTACTGAAAATTTTTTTCCTGTAAAAAGATTAGGCTGTTTAAAATTAAGTAAAATTCATGAAATTTGCATTTACATATATTTCGAGATTCACAGCACACACGACAGTTTCAAAACGTTATACTGTAAAATTAATCTATACTTGGTAAGAAAATTGCTAAGTCTTACGTCTCATTAACTGCTTATTCACTTAATCACTGCAGCCAATTCAGCCAAGAAAGTATTTTATACCAGACTTACCTAAGTTAGCGGATCTATGAATGGCGTAAGAAGAATGCACGTCTTCGGGTATATCTGTGGCAAATTTCATGGCCAAACTGGCGTTGACGGCCCTTACAAGAAGTAAAGAACAAATAAAAGTACTTGCTTTTGGTTCTGTTTTGTGGTGAATACCCCATATGATCTCGGGTAAAATGCCTAATGTGTGTTTTGGGTTTTCTTACAATTGGCATTTTAATCAGTACTATCCCTTTGTGTATCTTCACCATATCAAAGAGTTGACCATGTGGGCGCCCGCTCTGCTTCCAGGTATATACGAGACACTATTTTGCCTTTTTGTATAGCTTTAAAAGTAGGCGGAAAAGAGAAATGGCGAACTGAAGAAAAAACCTTTCCTGTAGAATGTGAAAAGGGTATCGACTTTGTCCATGGCCCTTGCTGCAAAATTCGACAGTTTTACATGTGTTGTTGGCCCCTGGTACACATTGGTGAGTCACACATAGGAAAGCTTACCATTAACGTGTTACAGGTCTGTGCTTTACTACGGGCACTCCGGTTTGATCCACTCATACAACTTCTTGCCATGGCTTAAGTGAAAACTTCTTGTTTTCTTTTGTATTACAAGCTTTATTTGTTTGTTTTTTTCTCTAATTCAAAACCTCTACTTACAAAACGTGGTGTACGGATGTAGGATTGGATGTGAGCATTTGAGAAAATTATCGATGTTGATACTAAGCAAAGGCTAATGAACTTTGTGAAATAACTTAGAATTAGTTCACAAGCTATGAAGTTCTCAAAGTCAATTTGAGATTAGGCAAGTTTATTATTACAATTTTGAGGTCAGGGTTGCTACATGTTGAGAAAATGTTGTGTTGTATCCATTTTTTGCATTGGTACCCAATCCCATACACACAGACAGACATACAGGCAGACAGTACTCATGCGCGCACAAATTAGCGAAACAAGTAAAACGTGTCAGCAAACCACCCTGTGCTCTATCACGTCAGTTAGTGAACAATATGGAATCCGGTTCAGGGTATACTTACAAGGACCGGAAGCAAGGGTACGTTGTGTTGGACAATCCAGTGAGGTAAGAATAGACGTAAGATCCCACCAGAGGATTCTCCTCGTCATCCAGAGAGCGGGCGATCATGTAGAGATAAGGCGCTGGTGGGTCGCACTTCAGGATGGTAGTGAAGGCAGCAATACGCACGAGTTCGTCCTCATCATCGTCCAGGAAGACGGGAAGTAAAACCTCCATAACCTAGACAGAGCGAGAAACAATACAGAACGTGCACGGAACAAGCGGGCAATAGCACAGACAAAACGTGCAACTGCGGAGATAAACTATGGAATAGCACAGACAAAACGTGGAAGAGCACATACAAAACGTAGAATAGCACAGACAGTTTAATGCTGCATAGTATATTACAATAAGTACTTACAATCAGTTTTACATATCTTGAGGAAAAAGAGCCTGGAAAATATCTTGATTCCCAAATATATTACAAAAAGCTTCAAGGAAACAACTGAAGAGTAGCTGAGATTAAGTCTTTGAAAATAACGTTTGGGTAAACAATACAGAATTGCTGAGATCTAGGCACAGTACAGACTGTGGACGGAGACCAGATCGAAAGACACTTCCATACCTTGACATAAAGCTACACCTGGATCAGAACACCATAGTAGACCAGAGCTGGTCGACCCACGACAAACAAATAAGTCTTACCAGTAACGAAGGCCTCGTCAAACATTAAAACCATATCTATCTATATTTAGTAACAACATCGAAAGTGACATGACTTCAGGAAGTTTACGAGATAGTATTACATGTACCTCTTTAGGGATTTCTTCGGCAATTCTTCGCAAGCTGTACACGGCTTGCTGTCGGATGATTACTGGAAGCTCGCCGTTTGCAATGCATGCGACCACTTCAGGCATCATCTCCTCTATTCCAGCATTTCCTATCGTCTTCAAGGCCGTGATTTTTCCTTCTTCGTCTGAGGTCTTCAGAAGTTCCGTCAAAGCCTGTCAGCGGGAGTGTAGTATTGTATCAAACACAATGTAATTGTCTGTGAGTGACACAAATTCCAAGTTTTCATTGCCGAATCTCATCGTTTTGTTTGTAATAACCGTTTTATGAGATAAATGTTATACAATAAGCTGATGGTCGGGGGGGGGGGGCATTATTTACTCCGGTAACCTCCATTGTACGTGAACTAAAAAGCTTATTAATAAGTGCAATAATTCTGTAGACTATACTAAAACAAAACAAAAGAGGAACCTGGTTGACATGCGCAAAATGAAATTTTATACACAATATTAACGTCGGGACACTGAGTTATGCTACTGTCTCCTTCACGGCATGGTTTAATATTGTAAAAGAGCTCATGCTGGCTTCGTCGTGGGAAGGTCTGCCAGAAGCCTGCAGATTGTCGTGAGTTTTCCTTCCACCATAATGCTGGCCGCCGTCGTGTAAGTGAAATATTCTTGAGTACGGCATAAAACACCAAACAAATAAATAAACAAATAAATAATATTGTAAAAGAGGCGTTAAGCGACAGTCATCCATTCATTCATATATTTATGGTCTAAAAGCTCATTAAGTCTTTTGGAGGGATACAGCGCCTAAGATTTCTGCGTAGGAACTGTTCCTAGGCGTTTTGGGGAGTGGACTAGTTTGATAGTTGTTACTTACTACAACATCAGTTGCAAGAACAATACCCGCGTCCTTTACACAGCTCTTAATCTTAAGTCCTTGCAGCTGACTAAAGTAGAGGTATATCATGGACTTTACACAGCTGTTAACTCTAAGTCCTTGCAGCTGACTAAACTAGAGGTATATCATGGACTTTACACAGCTCAACCTTAAGTCCTTGCAGCTGACTAAACTAGAGATATATCATGGACTTTACACAGCTCTTAACCTTAAGTCCTTGCAGCTAACTAAACCAGAGATATATCATGGGAAACACAAGATTACCATAACCTATTCTCACTGTTTAACAACTACACGGCTGATTTGATTTCAGATGTTGAAGACATTATATAAATATATACCTCTATGGCGACTTTCGTAACACTTTTCACGGTGGCTGCTATGGCTTCCTTCATCATGTGGGTGCGCTCTGCGATCTCCTCCAGTTGTCGCCTAGGTTTGCCCCTCTCCTCAGTGGCAAGGATCACCTGAGCCTTCTCTACTCGTTCTCTGAGCTCCTCGTATTTGTCCGTGTAGGTGACGTCCATGCGATTGAGCAGTGTACCGACACAAAGCCATGCGCTGCGCCGGCTTGTACGGGTGTGGATCTCCTCGCTCTGAGCCACGGACTGCAGCAAAACTATTACGTATAAGGTGTGGACTTAAAACTACAGCACAGGCACCAATTAATTCCACAAAGTCATTTCTCATTAAAGTCAACAAAATTTAAAACCTTACATAACAATTGTATTGTAAGCCGACCATTTAGACATTTTGTCTTAAGATAATATTAATGAGCTGATAAAAATTCTAAAAAATTTTGTGAAGTGTTAAATTTCTTACTCTATTGAAAGTGTTATCCTCAGAAATGGGCCTAGTTGTTATCCTCATGCCGGTTACACATTGTGGTGTGCAGCGGGTGACTGACGGGGTAATTGACTGGAGACTGACGGGATGACTGATGGGTGACTGACGGGATTAGTGACGGGGTGACTGACGGGTGACTGACGGGGTGACTGACGGGTGACTGACGGGGTGACTGACGGGGTGACTGACAGGTGACTGACGGGGCGACTGACGGATGACTGACGGGGTCACTCACGGGGTGACTGACGGGTGACTGAAAGGTCACTGACGGGGTCACTGACGGATGACTGACGGGGTGAATGACGGGTGACTGACGAGGTGACTGATTGGTGACTGACGGGGTGACTGGCGGGGTGACTAATTGATGACATACCCACGTAGCGTTTCATTTTTCTTTTCCTTCCTGTAAAGACCTAACAAAACAAAAAGACTGCGCAAACATACCAGAATAAGTTCAAGAATCTCAGGCACAGGCTCGGCGCCCATGGCCAACAAGGGGAAGACGTGATAGTTGATGAAGTACTCAGGCATATGTTTCTCCCGAATTGCCTCGCAAACAACCTTAACGGCCGGAACGGTTCCAACATAAGGCAGCAGATGCCACAGTGTCTGTCTGAAAACAAATACCAATCACTAGTAAGACATTCCCATAGGCCTACAACGCTGAGATTTGTGGGTGAGTACCTGGACAAAATGAATCCGTTAATTCATGTTATAGCAGATATAATTTCTATACTGGACAATATTCAGTTTGTTGGGTGCTTCTTATCACAATGCTTCTTAATTGCTTCTTAATTTAATCCAGCAATATTTTGACCTTTCTTTATACGTAATTTAAAGAATAAAAAGTAAAATTTTGTGAAGGTTAATTTTATTTATTTCAGCCCATATTCTATGTGAATGTATCGCACATAATTTCTCACTCGATGCTAATTCCTTGATAACAAGATCGTACGCTCTCTTCACGGGGCAAATGCATTGGGACGTGATATCTTATCGCAGACAAAGGATTCCACGGCTACCTTTATGTCCCAATGTGTCATATTAAACAGAAAACCTATATGCAAGATATATTTTGATTTTGGAAAAAGAAGGAAGGGATCTTTGAGTCAAGAAACTTTACTTAATGTGATTAATCTTAGCATAGGACCCAAAGGAATGAATTGCATTCTTTATACGAGTGGATAGAAATTCCACGTTTGCACCTACCTGATTCCATCTTCAGTCGGCCCCATTTCAACTTCCTCCACTTCCTCAACAAGGCGTTCACGAATCAAAGTTCTTCTTCGCATCGGAAGTCCAGTATTCTCCACTTCCTCTTCAGGTCCGTTAAACTTCATCCAGATGGTTTTCAATTCTTCGTAAGTTCCAGATCGGAGAATGTCTCCAGCAATCATGCTGATGGAGGGGCCTTCCTCCGTGATGCCTTCTGCAAAGTCGATGGCCACAGCACGGAGTGCACCGATTGCCTGGTAAGACGAAACACAGGGCTTATGATATACAAAATAATCATTTTCTCTAGTTAGCTGACGTATACCAGAATTAAGATTAGCCAAACAGATAAAAAAAGGAACTAAAGTTGAAAACGGATGGACCAGTATCGCTTATAATCCAAATAAATGACTCCCATCAATCATCATTTGTGAATGTAACTTTTTCGGAGTTAGTGAAACTGCATGGCCCTTGGGGATATGACTTTTGCTGTTGTTTTAGCTTAGACTTTGGATAGTTCCCTTACTATTTTCACCGATCAGCCGATGAGAAAAACAAACCTCTTTGATGAACATCTTGGATTCTTCCTCTGTTCTTACTGTTTCTTCCTCTGCTTCACGAATCTCCCTGGGGGTTAAGGGAATGGAGTCCTCGGCAATCAGCATTTTATCTCGCCTTACCACCTCACCCACAATGGCCTTAAGACCCTCGGGACATTCCTCAGGGACTCCAGGTTCCGGAATAGCAGCTCTGACACCGCCCGAAGATACAAACTCCAAGGTCTGACTGTGAACAAGTTTGAACAGTTGGAGCTGACATTATACACTGACAAAGAGAAACACACACGTTGTACATGGTGATGACATCAGATGCTGTGATGAACATTAACTTTAGACTTGGTGTCATCCCTAAATAAAGTTCTGTTGCTTCTTTTGTAATTATCGACAGTCCAGCGTAACTAGCCCACTTTGAGGTACAGGGGATTTATCAGGTGGCGATTCATCCATGCGTCGTTCATTCTTGAACACTCTATTCATAAGTTTACGAGAAGTATACCCAAAACATTAAGACAGATTGTAAACCATATGTAACAAAGGATCTTCCATTGGTTTTTTATGTCTTCTGAGTAAAAAAAAAACTACATTTCACATGTAAATACCTGGATGGATAATAGTGAAAGGTTGATTGATTCATATAAGTGAGTGGCGTTTTAATGCGGTAGACAAGCATTTGTCACTCAAATGACGGTGGTAGGGTTTGTGAATAGAAGAAACCGGAATAGTGAATGAACCTTTTTAGACGTCGGAGTCGCCATCCCAAGTAGCTGACAGACCTAAAGACCAGTAATGATCAGATGTCTAGTGAAGATGCAATAATAATAATATTCCGATTATGGCGCGATTTGAATAGTTACAACCAGTAATATAAGTGTAAATAGTTTATGTCTGCTACCAATTTTGAATACCGAGTAACGGCTAGTAACATAAATTTGAATATTTTTACCGCCGGTAACGTAAGCTTCGCAAACTTGTAACTCTCAATACCAATGAGTATCATCAAAAGTATAAACCATCAGCATGAATCTGTTTTTTTAGTGAAGTTTATTGGATATTATTTAACGATTATTTAAGAGGTAATAAAATCAGTCAGGTAAAGACCCACAATCCTCTGCGAAAGAGGTCAAAGGTTCCACACTGGAACCTTTCTTTTACAGTCATAATCACTATAAACACTGAGGAATTTTGAGAATACACAACTGGTGGAGTAGAGGTGTCAGGTACCCAGGCTTACTTCACAAAGGTGGCAGCGTATCCGTTAGCCCTTTCTCGTGTTGTCAATATGTAGCTGCTCTCACAGATCGCCGTCTGGATGAAGAATTGCTCTCTACTACCGGTCAGTACCATGTTAACTTCACTCCTCGCTTCAAGAGGCTTTTTCTTCGGTGATGAAAATAATGGAAATGAAGAACGGATTCTTTCAAGGTTTAAAGTCAATAATTAATTGAAATTAATTTTTTCAAAGTTTACTGTCAATTAAGAATAGGTTTTTCATGATTTCAAGAATGGAGGTGGTTAAGATGGTTGTCTTATAACATGAGCCTGATTTTAGGCGCAGCAATGGGGCTCACCAACCTTCTGCAAAGGGAAGGAAATCTTTCTGTAATAGCAGGGCCTTCTGCCTACTCGCATAATAATACCAACTATGATTATTCATTTGTATTGGTTTTTTTTTAAATCTGTTGTGTTGTTATTCAAACAGGTAGAGGGCATTGCTGTTACAAAAATTGCTTCCCTTGTAGAGAGCTTGGGTCACTTTCAAAAAACTTCGTAAGTCATATTTCTAGTACCTTTTATCGTGAAAGACGCGTCGTAGTGCCGTAAATGGTCTATTTTAACCCTATCAAGCTATATATCTGTCAGTCTTTTTCAACATCTTCTGGCCTATTCATAAAGGAGAGCAGGATCACATCGGCTGTGAACTTACGTTTTTTCTGTTCCCAGGAGTAAAAAAATGGTTATACGATAAACGAAAGTAGCATAGCGTTTATACGGTCATTGTTACTTCTACGATACTGAGTATTCGTGCATCAGAGTTGGAATAAATATATATAATGACGGTTCTAAAATATAATACGATTTCAAACTTGTACAGAAAGCTGTCCAGGGTGAAAGTGTCTTTGGCTAAGGTGTTTATTGTTGTTAGGGTTAATAGCTCTCGATCACACTGTGGTCAAATAAGTGTTAGGCATGTCACACATTATACAAATTATTTTATGAAGGTAAATACTACAATAATGGAACACCCAAGGCCATGTATAGTTATAAACGCGGTGAGAACGTGGAACATCCATTAGGGCTACTAGTGTTATAAACCAAGATAGAACATGGAAACCCCAAGAACAATAAAGTTTATGAACCAAGTGTGATTATATTACCCCTGATGATATCTGATGTCATAAAGCAAGTTAGAAGTTGCAGATATGTACGTTTCTAAATCTTGGAAGATAGAATCCTAAGTTTATGAATCTAATTTGAATAAACCACCCACAAAAACATCTAAGGCCTTACAGCAAGTTAGAAAATAAATTGCATTATTTATATGTAAACCGAGTATATAGTAAATTAAACATCTGTAAATCTCTGTTAGACTTTCTAGCCATATGAATGATTCAGCGTTGCTGTAGAGAGAACAGCGGAAGGAGAAGATCCGACTCACGGGCACAGCGTCACACTTTGCACAAGGCTTTGTTCCGAGGTTGTCGTGGTAGAAGGTCGGTCTCTCTAGACAGTCCTCGAAGTTCCTGACTTTGGTCACCTCGATGGTTTTTCCCTCGCCAGCCTCTCCGCCGTTCTCCTCCACGATATATGTGCATGCACACTCACCAGCAGGGCTTGTCTGGAAACCAAAGCAGATCGAAAAGGGCTGTTTAATCAAATAAATACACGCTATGATAGACAAACCGAAAACACTGTTGTGCGTCGCACGTTGCCTCCCTCACGTTCATACGATTAAACGGCAAAACAGGGTCCGGGTTCAAGTAAGGTGAGCGGAAACAGTCGCCCTTTTGGGTTGTAGAAATAACTCATGCTTGAGTTTAGTCAAAAATTGATACATGGCTACGCATTCGATTTTCTGAGTGTGATATCTCGCTTATTGATAATAAAGAAGTATTATTTTTAAACTATATGTGGGATATAAGAATTGGTCTAGTGCCGTCTGTTTTGAGGTAAAACTTCGCATTTGAGACTTGGCGATGAATACATCTGAACTGTTGTATACTGCTTCATCTTACCTCCATAACAGTGTAGGCCTCGTTAACGGTCACACCGGAGTAGTCCTCCGTGTAAACCGGCTCACTGGCTTCAATCAGCTTTGACTTCTCCAAGTTCACCTGGAGCAAGCCCAGACAACCCTTCTTGAAGTTAACAGACCATTCGGGATCCTCCGATTCGCAAACGATTCCGCTGACGAAGCCATTCGTGTACCTGTTGGAGAGCTTTCTATAACGTTACATGCACAGACGATTGTAAAAAAAAACTCATGTCAGGCATAACTGAAAAGGGATTTTATGCTGTTTACATATCGTATGAAAAAAATGAAATAAGCAGGTAAAAATATAATCCCAAAGATAAATAAATAAAGAAAGAAATTGAAAGAAAATGAATAAAAATAAATAAATAAATAAACACAATCCGGCGGATGGCTACAATTGCCTTGGTGTCACACCTACCTGAACTTCACCGGCAATGTAAGCGCACGTTCGATGATGGCAGTGTCGTCGTCCGTGATTGGTACTAATACCTCATCTGGCACGATCTCATTGGTCGGGTCGACGGCCTCCACCCTGCCATTCAGCTTATGCAAAGTGACGCCATCAATCTGTCATTAAGTTCAAAATAGCAATCGATTCAAATAGTTGTTAATTTAGCCCTTTATTAATGATAACTCGCTGGATTGATTGATGGCAAACTCTATGCAATATGAGAGGATAGCAGTCAAACAAAAGTATGAGAGTTGGTAAACGGGTTGGTGTGAGATTCGAATTGAAGATTTACGTATGCTCATCAAGCTCTTGTTAGGGTCACTTACATTCAGTGAATGATTTGTGTAAGAAAGACAAAACATCTTTCAGTTCCAAAGTATCATCTGTGATATATTTTAAAACTTTCTCATAAACAAAACAGAAAATAAATAAATAAAAAAGCCCTTTGTAAGCATCGTCTGTATGGGATAGATGAATTACCAACATTCAACTTTCACCGGGCTCAGTGTCTTTTGTTGTTGTCAGTGGTATGTAGGCCTATTTTTTAACTAAGGTTATAACTCTAATCACGGCAATGTCAGTATACATATTGGCTCCGTGGCTCAGATGGTTAGCTCATGCTGGCTTCCTCTCAGGCCGTACGTGGGAAGGTCTGGCAGAAACCTGCGGATGGCCGTGGGTTTCCCCGGGATCTGCCCGCTTTTCTCCCACCAAAAGTGAAATATTCTTGAGTACGCCGTAAAACACCAATCAAATAAATAAAAAAATATACATATTGCCTTCATCAGTGATCTAACGTATTCATCAACTTGAAAGAAAAATTACTTCTAATCAAAAGAAATTATCATACCTTCATGACAACTTTGCTGGCAGTCTTGAACTCCATGATGACCTTGCATTTGACCTTGACAATGGAATACACGGGCGCCGTCAAGGGGAGGCCGTTGACAACCTGAGTCTCATAGTTGTAGACGTAAGAAGAGCCTGCTCTATACGCTGGAAAAGGACGACATATTTTCTTATTGATTGATGGATTGCAGCATACAGTATGGTTGTAAGGATATATATACATGAGGCTATGGCTTTATGGGGGTCTCGCAGTTACATACACATTATATACGCTGACTGGGTAACTGAGATAAACTGAACTGAGGCAGTTTTAATAGTTGTAAAAGTCAAAGGAAACTTAAAATGCAGGCAATTTTCCACTGATTCGAAGCTGAATCAGGAATCAAATCTATCTGCTTTTAGATAGGGTTTTCCAAGGTGTGTCTAATTATCAGTATTACTACAAGAGCTACTCATGATAACATTTATATGTCTGAATGTTAACAACGTTCGAAAACACACCTCCTCTCACACATACCCCCACACAAACCCCCAAATCCCCATAGAGATAACATACGAAATGTTTTGTAAAATACATACACTCTGCAGATACAAATCAAGATAACCAAGCAAATCAAGAAATTTGTGGACAATAGTATTCCCCCTGGTCAGATACTTTGATCATAGCTTGGTCAAGTTTGTAAATCGTGAATGAAAAATGAATATACCTGTTTCGATTTCTTCAGACAGAGTGCTTTCTGTAAAAACAAACATCAACAACAACAAGCGGGGAGCAGACTTTCGTAACAAGACAGAAACACACCGAAAGAGTGTGAGTAAGAGACATAAATGATGAAATAAATGAGGGATTTTAGTGAGTAGAGTTATCATAATCAGGGAATCACTAACTTTACATCCACACAAAGCGTAACGTTTCAACAGCTGTAACCAAGTTTACATTTTGTACATAGCATGGACAATTAAAAAGAGCATTTCTCAGTTACAAGAAAAAAAAGAGCATTTCTCAGTTACAAGAAATTGCGCACAGACGTGAAGAGAGAGAATTGCCTTTTCTGAACTATTGCTAAAGGAGTAGAAAACGTGATACTAATATCAGATTGAAGAGTGTAAAAAGTTATTTGCAAATATGGTCTTTAATATTTTTTTCGATTGTTCTTTCAGGAAATATTTTTGTATGGTTGGTGCTTATGGCCACCTCTTCAAGTATATCGTCTTTGCATAATAGTGTTCAAAATAATGCATGTCTAATAAATTTATTTGAGTGTAATTTTGCTGTTTATATTCAAAGACATTAAATTAATCTGAAATACGACGATATTTTAAAAATATAAATATGATTAACTCTGATATCAACTACGGGAGACCTGCGTGGCCGAGGTGATTTGCACCCCGGCGTTCTGCAATTTCCCAGGAGTCTCTCACCAATGCGGTGAGTTCAAGTCCAGCTCACGTTTCTGAAGCTTATCTGGAAATTGTAATGGCAGGAAAAACTGTTCATCGTCTAACTTTTAGCATTAATGAAATTCCCGGAATTCATTTCAAATCACTGGCACTGGAAAACATTTAAACATTGTCACTTGCTTGTTGGCGTCCAAAGTTCCGAATCCATAAAATTCAGTTAAATACCATAATCTTCTAACGATTTTTGATCATTTAGTACATTTCTAGTAAGCTATCAAAATAAACACAATTGACTATCCTGGTATATGCTATTGTTTGGCAAATCGTGCATGTAAAGATTAAATCTATACGATACAAAAGGTCGTATATCTATAAAGCAAGCTGTCTGATTAGAGCTTACTTGTAGTTTGGCAGAGTAAAAACTAGTCAGAATCAAAGTATTCACTGTTTAGAGGTGTAGAAATTTTCAAAATTCCTACAGTTGGCACCTTATTATTCAAAAGTTCGGATAATAACGAAACATTCCAAGGGACAATATTTCCTGTTGAGATTCCTGCAACTTATATCTGATAAAAATAAGATTAATTTCGAACAAACGAACGTGCAAAACATGGTCAAATGGAAATATTGAGCACCCAACGTCTTGAGGGTTAATTTAGTAATAATGGATTTGAAAATGAAATGTATAAAAAGTCAATAACATCGATAAGTGATAAATATGGAGGAAATATGAAATACCACCCTATCCTATATAGCACATGTTCCTGCTGTAAACATGTTTATACTTTATATTTATATGCTGAAAACGGTAGAAAACAATTCATTCTAGGAATTGATATTATTAATCACATTTATACCCTCAATAAACTTAGAGAAAAAAGGTTTTCTATGAGGTGACAGAAATTTTTTTAAGATCATTGCATGTAATTCTTAGAGCATAGTAAACAACCTACACCCTCTTGTTGCAGAATATTTCATCACGTAGAAGAAGCCAACAAAAAGTTTTCATCTAGTTTTTGATTCAATTATTAGACCGAAGTTTTCCTGACGAATGGATATGTTTCAGCAAATTACTTAATGAAACGTTTTCTAGGATATAATATGGAATTTGTCTTACCGTATATTTCCCGTCGGTTGGTTGCCAGGGCAACCCCAGCCACCAGGGCTATGAGGAGGAACTTGTTCATTGTCGTGAATCGAAGTATCCTGGCGAGACCGTTGGCGACCAGGGCTCTATTTATACCGGCTCACTACACCCCAGCAGTTCAACTGCGTGCAGCATTGTTTATCAAAAGTTATCTCTTTGACAAATGGATTTACGTATGTTTGAAAACAAAATGGCAAGTGGTAAACTGCAACAATCAAAGTTCGCCGAAACAGAGCGTTCGTCTGCGTCCACCGAGTGCAGCTTTTATATTTGGTGCATTCGTGGATTATATGTATTTCGATAATGCAACCCGAAAGTACGCAGCCAGTGGCCTAAAAATACACTTTTGTTTTTTAATTGTGTCAGCCTTAAGGGCTCTCTGCCCTACACCGTGACTGGTCATTTGAGTTCGAACATGTATTCAGCAGCATTCCTCTCCGAAAAGTGTAAATTAATTTTGTAAAATATAGTTAAATTGATAACGTGTAAATCGTAATAATTAACTTTCTTCACAATCTGTAAAACTTCTTCTCATCTGTTCCACCTTTCCTCATTCTCTCTTGATAAAGGTTACAGACTGTGCTTTAACCAAAGACTTCCCATGTAAGCAAAATAATGTTAACACGGCACACACACTTAAAAGAGTAAATTAGATTGAAACTAAGTTAAATTTGTGCATTGTTTTCGAGAATTTTTTGTTTCAAAAAATGGTTTAATAAAGGAAGGAAATAACTTACAATGTTATCCTGCGATAGGTGGAAAGATGGAAATGTTTTGCATAGCTTCATAATCCCGAAAACAAAGACCAATCGCTTCATCCTTTAAAACTTTTGGCCTCCATGTAACTGTTGTTTTATGCACGTGACACGTTTTTCTTAATGTAACAGGCATTTTACGCACACAATAAAGGCTCTCTTATCTTGTGTAAACGATAATCATTGACGTAACGTCTGGTCATGGGTTTCCCTCCGGGCTGTGCCTGGTTTACACCCACCATAATGATGGCCGCCGTCGTATAAGTGAGATATTCTTGAGTACGGCGTAAAACTCCAATCAAATAAATAAATAAATCAACAGATTTAGTTATTGTATTTGTTCCATCCTTTCAGATACCATGTAGCCGACATGCAACCGTTGCGATATGAGAATGCCATTTTCATCGTCTGCACAATGCCTGGTGCATTTTAGGATTATTTCATTCCACAGAGTGTTTTATTTCACAACTGACTAGTTATAAACGTAAAGACTTGTTTTATTGTGTTAATGGATGCTAAAGATCTGGGAGTACTTAATTCATCATCTGCACCATCTAACATGGTTGATCAGACTTATCCAGGTTGAAAGCAACTCCATTTAATCCTAGACATTCACAAAGCATCGTACATCAGTTTTTCCAAACTTTTCTCGTAAATGTCATCACTTTATAGCCTTTTACCCCGGTCAGGATTTATTTAAAAAAAAACAATGACATGAAATACGACTTAAAGGTGTCTTTTAACTTTTGTAATAGCGTCACTAACTATGGTCCTGTTTAAAACAGATTGTAGATACATACCACAGATAGCAGATACTTTCAAGTTTTGTAATAGTGCCTCTAATTATCGTGTTGTCACACTGTTGAATTGCTTGTAAATTTGCTAACAGTTACCTCTCCAGTAATGGTATTGCTAATCAAAGTATCCACGACTTCAGACTCCGGACAGAGGGTTCTGGACTTATGATTCTGGACAGAGGGTTCTGGACTTATGATTCTGGATAGAGCGTTCTGGACTTATGATTCTGGACAGAGCGTTCTGGACATGATTCTGGACAGAGCGTTCTGGACTTATGATTCTGGACAGAGCGTTCTGGGCATGATTCTGGACAGAGGATTTGGACTTATGATTCTAGACAGAGCATTCTGGACTTATGACTGTTAACTCTACGGTGGGGTTTTAGGAAAGGGTTTGGAATACATTTCATATAACTGCATATGGCCCCGTCGTATGTTGGCGGACTTGAAAAAAGAATTTCAAACTGATACATTGCTGCGTAGATTGGTCTACAGTGTTTCTGTCAATGCTTGTTTTGTGACCTCCAAATTCATTCTTTCATTAGGTGCTTTGTTTTTGACAGTGACTGTCGGATTCTGTAGCGTTTTGGTACAGCCGGACTTATGAAGCCCTGACATGGACTGTCGTAGATCAGGACGGTATGACAAGTCACGTCATTCAGATCAGTATGGCACAAACAGGTGTCAGACGATTGCTGACGATGCTGGTCTAGGCGAGTGGGTACTGTGACACCCCGGTGAGGGCAAAGTAACATATAAAAATGAATGAACGATTATGGCTAAAAGCCACTTGGCAATTCTGCAAGTACATGTAGCAGCATATGTGCCCCTGATGCGGCTTAGACACATGTAACACAGTGTGCATCGCGATATCCCAGGCTAAAGCACCTGTGAACCGTGGGAAATCATTCTTTTCCTGGAGTTCACTGTATCTAAGTTTTATGATGCAGCCAAAATACGGAATAATTCACAAAACTTTATTTTCAATAGACAATATTAACCACTTTCTAACTGACTATCGTAGACCCGCAAACACAGTTAAGGTACCCAAGGCTGTACATACATTAAAAAGTATTCAAGTTCGTGTTAAAATTTCTCAAAAATATGATAGCAGAAATGTGAATGAATATAACGAACGTAGTTAGGCTGCTCATGGCATGCCACAGTAATGGTCATAACACACCAATACCATGCCGGCATTTTCTGTTACAGACACGTGAGTATTCTTAAGGTGCATGGAGTTCGAAATTTGCATTCAATACTGTTAGTTTCTGTACATTTCACTGATTAAATTGTCACCAACACTTGTTCGTATATAGTTTCTTTCGTCAGATGTTTCATTATCATGGATAAACGGATTATCTAATAAAGAGTATACGGATATTAACCGCTAAAACGTCCCCTGTTTATTTTCTAGCAAGCCCAAGGCCTATAGATGTTGTCAACCAAACAGAAATTTATAATACCAAGAATTACTTTTTGTCTAAACTATGGCTTCCTGTATAAACTAGGATTCAGCATGTGGATGAAGCATCCCCAAGACATGAACCCAGTTGTTCAAAATTATTTTTAAGACTTACTACCAGACTTAAATTTAAGACACGGCTTCAATTTTCTTACTTCGTCCTATGATAATTACGATGTTACATATGTGATCTAAATGTGTTACTGTTCCATTATCTACTTTGACCACTGGATTGGCTGCTGAGTTTGACTAAGATATTAGATGTATAATATGACTTACTACCAGTATTAGCTTACAAACTTTCGAACAACGGGGTCCTGGTGCCTATGCAATGTTGTCATGTGGATGGTTATTAAATGTGATGACAGGATGTGGAGTAATCCTTGACCCGTGACGTCCAACAGACTGCAGTTAACATCACCACATTTTCTATTTAAATCACCTAACTTTGTTTTGTCTTATAGATATCGTAAAAGTTGCTACTGTTCAAACAATTGCAAATTGTTTAAATTTAAAGAGAATGTACCCGTGGACTACAAGCAAATTCACAAAACTTCACTACAAGGCACACATTCGGCCCCTGTGGCCGTGCAGTACAATCTTCTACAGTACTGGCAATGATACTTTTTACTGATATTTCGTTAAGTTATGTTTTTGGTGGAATCACAACTCTCAATATTTAATGAATTTAGGAAATACTTTTTGGTAAAGTGATATTTCCGCCATAAGTGAGTGATACCAGTTTTATATTCGTGCCTGTACAGGATAAACCGATGTACATAATAAATTTTAGTCAAGGTTATAGCTCTGCTGATTTTGACTGTCTTATGGCATAGAAAGAAAATAACAGGGGCCAAAAATTATAAATAAGATAAAATTCACACATCGAACATCACATTGTTGATGTGGAGTATGAAATACAATGTTTGTTTGGCAGATTTCTGTCTCTTCTCTTGTGTCCCGTGGATGTCACATGGTTCACAACGTACCGTCACATTTCCACAAGGTTACCTGGGGTCATGGTCGGGAAGTCGAATACTTGATTGGCTAATGTCTGTCTACTGGCTGACATATGCATTATATATACTTGTTCTTATAAAAGTATCTTAGTAGTATCAAAATACTACATAAGGCAGAAACTGAATAGGGATATATCCGTCATTCTCCCGCCGCACGTGGGAAGGTCTGCCAACAATAAATAAATCAATCAATCAATCTCATTCACAAGAAAAATAAATTTTTGTAAACCATGTTTATCCCGAGGAGGCGAAAGCCATATGGGCGATAGCGCAACAAAGAAGATTCAAGCGAACCGAGAATATAGCTTTTCACTTCACGAAATTATTTTTGCATAATGTCAGTGTATAAGTCGAAGCAAATATCCGTCTACATAAGTGGACGCTCCAGATCAGTAATCGCATGGCCCATTCCCAAGTCGACGTTTAACACAAACTACCAAAGAACTAAGAAAGTGTATAAACTACAAAGTTAGGACGGAATCCTGCAAAGAGAAGCAGTCAACAGTTTCCACTGATTTTGGAAAGGCGCAAAGGTATGTTCTGGGCGAATGAGTGAAATCGGTTTTTAAGTCGTGTACCTTGATAATATCTAAGTGGTCGATAATTCAATATCAATCTCAATAGAGCTTTGACTGCAACTGTTCATGTATCCAACGTGGCGATTTCAGTTAATACGATGAATATACAGTATCTACCCCCGGGTAAAGCGAAATTGGACACAGCCAGATATTCTGGACACTCTGTCGATATTTACTTGCAAGAGAATTATTCCAGTGGTAAAGCTTAAGAAACTTAGAGTAAAGATAGCCCATGGATGGAATAACAGTGACACACTAGTTTGTGACGTTGATTGAAATCGTCACATAACACACACGATCTAACAAAAGCTATGGCGAGATATGTACACGCCATATGCATGACCCTTCGGTATATTGCTGTCTAAGTAAGGATAATTTAGAATATCACAATTAAAACTATCCCTCTTGTCGTTAAGTGTGCAAGAGAGGAAAACGTTTTGGTCTTTGTATAGATATAGGTCCAGATAAGGTGCACCATCTTGAGATTCTGTGGTTTCCTGGGTGGGTCTTTCACAGCCTTTGCTATATATGGATTGCTTAAAGCTAACAGATCATTAATACACCGTTTAGTGAATGATAAAGACCAGGCCTTGTGAAGATTATTCCTAAATAGTTTCTGCATATATTCGTGTTCACATGAGAATAGGTATAGACCCCCAAAAGTGCAACACATTTTGTACCCATCGTAATGCCTATACATATACGGTTTCCCCAAATTTCGAATAAGTATTGTTAATGAAAAATTAAGATACTCGATGAACAGCGAAACATCCCATGAATGGTAACCCTTGATTGTAGTGGAGATGAACATCTTTGACGTTAATGCAGCGGTGACCAGTTTTAGTAAACACCGATGGTCTTGTTTCCCCCGGGCTGTGTCCGGTTCACTCCCACCATAATGCTGGCCTCCGTCATATAAATGAAATATTCTTGTGTACGGCGTAAAACACCAATCAAATAAATAAAGAAATAAATTGTAAACACCGATACAATAAGTGATGAAATCCTAACAACTATATCTGTGTGAGAAATTTGTGTATAGAGACTGGAGAAATAGAGTAGGGATGTCCTCATACTTTTCGTGTATTTGACCGTCTAGTTCTTTAAGAAGAGGTTTTGAGTTTTAAGAATGCACATACAGTTGACAAATGAAGTTTTTGCACAATTACACAACAGTGCTTTTTCCAAAATGACTGTACTTCTTGAAGCGCCATCTTCAAACCAGGCACAAATTTGCTGCTTCCGACATGAAAATGAAGGCACAAATAGATGGATGCTCTTAAAACCAACCAGAAAAAGGACAACAGTTAATTTAAAATCTGAAGAGTACGATAAACTTTTTTAATCAGTACATTGGCATAATTGTTTATAAATCTATGTGTCGAAACAGACATTCGTACACCACCCGTCAAACAATATGGACGTTCCGGGCAAATAACCGCAAGGCCATTTCCAAATATAACACTTATATTTCACGATCATTTATGAAGTAACGACTTTAGACTCGAAGTATTGTATATGTATCTGACAGACGGATCATCCTTATAGGCGTATATATTCCCGTATACAAGCGCGCGTGGGTATATGTGTGTATGTATGTGTGCATTTGAGTTTCTGCACAACCGTTCGTCCTAGCCACTTCATACTTGCCAGATGTGTTGCCGACGACCTGAAGCGGACGCTAGAAAGGGCTGTGTCAAAATTTGAGAAATTGCGTGAGCAAATCCTTCACTGCTGACGTCACAAATACATGTTGGTTTCCTCACATCTACGGAAAGACAAAGTGACCGTTCCTTAGCTATGGAATAAAAACAATATTAAGTTATGTTAGTGCCATGGGTAATTCAAACGAGTCCAGTCCTCCTGTCACCGAGGCCAACCGACTTGCATGTGAAATCGACAAAATCACACAGCAACGGAGATATGATCTCATCTATACATATACGCTTAGCTAAGCTTATTTATTTCGGACAATGGGTGGCGTCACAGTGGAAACAAGTGAATTCTCGGGTTATAGAAATAACTTGCGACTGATGGTTTAATTTTATATCAGAGTGCATATTTTCGCCTTCCTTGGACGGCGGTGTCTTGGGTTGAAGAAATAGGTACGTTTTTAAAACTGTGGATGGAATACTTTATGGGCACATAAAACATGGGGCGCCAGTGATACATGTGAAAATCTGTACATCAAATGTTGGAAACATGTCAGTAATTTACCAAAAGTTGGTGGTTTATCCCCGACACACCGGTTTCCTCTCCCCTTAAAATCTGATTGCCATCTTGTAAATAAAAAATTTTAAAGTATGTCGTTAAGCAACAATTAAATAAATATATCAATAAACAAATATATTGTATTTATTGTGCCTACATGTATATACCTTTGGGCAGTAAGAACGCATTTTCAAAGTTCTATCATAGGCTAATATACACAACAGAAGATTTTTAATTCTGGTACTCTATTTAACATAAGACTCCATATTCATCAAAGAAAAATAAGATGTAACTTTGACATAGTGAATAGTCCAAGGGCTCAAAGCCTTTCTAGGGCTGCACAATTAGCGTTTGTCAACAGACCTATTTATATTGCGGGTATTACACTTTAAACAATCATATATGCCTGACATTTTGGGTTCTACAGGGAGACAAATTTTATTTCCTCCTCAAATTAGAAAGTTTTACAAAACAAAAGACATTTGAAGGCATTTAAAACCTGCACAAATGTAGCTGATGTGATCCTAACGTCATATTTACCCGGGTATGGTTATATAACGGTCACTCCAGTTTGCTCCACAGATAAACCCCACGCTGGGCATATTGGTGAACGATTTTTGATCAACGTGTTTAACAAGAATCTATCTGTCCATCAGTCAATTCATTTCCGATAGGGATCAGACGATTTAGGGAGAAGGCCATAGTTTAAGGGTCATACAGAACGTGGAGACGCCATCTTTACCCGTGGAAAATAGGGTGTAGTTGGATGACCCAAGCGCGCTACGCCTTTCCATGGTCCACCAGTTGTGGTTCAATCACCACAGCCGTTTAGATACATTCAACTTCTGACCTTTATGTTATTGGGTCATTCCGGGCTATATATGGTCAGGAAGACCTTTACTCCACATCACTGCACAAACTAACGGGTGAACCCTACATGACCTTTCTATATGAGGGTGGACATAAAGAGGACAACACGCAAACTCCTCATACCGTTAAATCAATGAATATTTACTAACATCAAAATGCAAATATGTTGGGTTCATGGCAAGCAAGGGAGGTAATTGTGTATGAGCTCGTTGAGATGGGAATATACCTGAGGTGCTTTTCTCGAAGAAGGGCCTTCCTGGTGATAGTATATATTAGTAGCTCTCTTTCACCAGTATACTATCCCCCTACACTCATCACTGTGATATGGGACGCGATAGGTTCAGCAGTAAAGTCTAACTTGATTGGTCAATTTACTGACAACTGTTGTCACGGGATCCAAGAATCTAATTTCTGAAAATCCACGCTACTAGGAGTATGCAAATAGGAAATTACAAACAGAAACATCGTCAAAGCAGCTTCTGCAAAGCGCTTTACGAGGCTTTCCGGCACTCGTCTTTGTTCGCTTTTCTGAGGAAAATTCATTCATAACTTGTACCGGTAGACATTTTTCAAAGTCCATGGTTATATTCCCATAAATCGTCACTCTCTTCGATTAGGCAGTTTTAGAAGAGCAGCTTTGAACTGAGACCGTACCTCGCCCCAGTGCCCCACTAAAGAGTACCTTGTAGGTCGTAACAGCGCATGCGGAAGTTTCAAATTATGTTTGATCACATGGGTGTTAGTTGTCATGGAAGATATGGCGATGGCCATGAATGACGCCTAATAAACATAGCCCATAGCTCTGACACCCTGTGTAAGGTTGGAATATTAGAGTTTCTCATCGCTGGGGTTTGGGTACACCAGTGAATCCTTCACTCATCATTACATATTTCTTCATTTAAATCACTTTCTCTTGTACTCTGCAAAGTTTGAACAACTTTTATTCCCACTGGATCCTGGGTTTGAGTGAGGAATTCTTCATATATTTTTCAAACTCGGCATCGAAACGCTCATTTTGGGCTACCGTAAACCAGTTTTTCCAGTCACCGGCTACGCCTACGAACAAAAAGAAAAGTAAAATGTCATTTAACAGACAATTAAGAAATATAGGTTTGTTTATTGCAGTAAAATGACAACGATATGAGAGGGAAAATCAAATTGTTATTAATTTGTTGCATTTTTGATTATTTTCTTTTCAAACTTCCAGGCTTTCATCATCAGATTCTAAAGTATAAACAATAGGGGATGCGAGTTTAGACAGCAACTTATTGACGAACAGACCACAGTTACATATATGACAGCACCCAGTTCGACGCTCTCCAAAGCGGACGTTCAAAGGTTATTTCCAATTAATGGTATAAAATATTGATTATTATCATACTGTTATTATAATGAGTAAATCTGACCTTCATAGCCATCCGATTAAGGAACGGTATATCATGTACACAATGGGAGTAACTACCTCTGCATTATCATGTACACAATGGGAGTAACTACCTCTGTATTATCATGTACACAATGGGAGTAACTGCCTCTGTATTATCATGTACACAATGGGAGTAACTACCTCTGCATTATCATGTACACAATGGGAGTAACTACCTCTGTATTATCATGTACACAATGGGAGTAACTACCTCTGTATTATCATGTACACAATGGGAGTAACTGCCTCTGTATTATCATGTACACAATGGGAGTAACTACCTCTGTATTGTCATGTACACAATGGGAGTAACTACCTCTGTATTATCATGTACACAATGGGAGTAACTACCTCTGCATTATCATGTACACAATGGGAGTAACTACCTCTGTATTATCATGTACACAATGGGAGTAACTACCTCTGCATTATCATGTACACAATGGGAGCAACTACCTCTGCATTATCATGTACACAATGGGAGTAACTACCTCTGTATTATCATGTACACAATGGGAGTAACTACCTCTGTATTATCATGTACACAATGGGAGTAACTACCTCTGCATTATCATGTACACAATGGGAGCAACTACCTCTGCATTATCATGTACACAATGGGAGTAACTACCTCTGCATTATCATGTACACAATGGGAGTAACTACCTCTGCATTATCATGTACACAATGGGAGTAACTACCTCTGTATTATCATGTACACAATGGGAGTAACTACCTCTGTATTATCATGTACACAATGGGAGTAACTACCTCTGTATTGTCATGTACACAATGGGAGTAACTACCTCTGTATTATCATGTACACAATGGGAGTAACTACCTCTGCATTATCATGTACACAATGGGAGTAACTACCTCTGTATTATCATGTACACAATGGGAGTAACTACCTCTGCATTATCATGTACACAATGGGAGCAACTACCTCTGCATTATCATGTACACAATGGGAGTAACTACCTCTGTATTATCATGTACACAATGGGAGTAACTACCTCTGCATTATCATGTACACAATGGGAGTAACTACCTCTGTATTATCATGTACACAATGGGAGTAACTACCTCTGCATTATCATGTACACAATGGGAGTAACTACCTCTGTATTGTCATGTACACAATGGGAGTAACTACCTCTGTATTATCATGTACACAATGGGAGTAACTACCTCTGTATTATCATGTACACAATGGGAGTAACTACCTCTGCATTATCATGTACACAATGGGAGTAACTGCCTCTGTATTATCTTGTACACAATGGGAGTAACTACCTCTGCATTATCATGTACACAATGGGAGTAACTACCTCTGCATTATCATGTACACAATGGGAGTAACTACCTCTGCATTATCATGTACACAATGGGAGTAACTACCACTGTATTATCATGTACACAATGGGAGTAACTACCTCTGCATTATCATGTACACAATGGTAGTAACTACCTCTGCATTATCATGTACACAATGGGAGTAACTACCTCTGCATTATCTTGTACACAATGGGAGTAACTACCTCTGCATTATCATGTACACAATGGGAGTAACTACCTCTGTATTATCATGTACACAATGGGAGTAACTGCCTCTGTATTATCTTGTACACAATGGGAGTAGCTACCTCTGCATTATCTTGTCCACATGGGAGTAACTACCTCTGCATTATCTTGTACACAATGGGAGTAACTACCTCTGTATTGCCATGTACACAATGGGAGTAACTACCTCTGTATTACCATGTACACAATGGGAGTAACTACCTCTGTATTATCTTGTACACAATGGAAGTAACTACCTCTGCATTATCTTGTACACCATGGGAGTAACTACCTCTGTATTATCTTGTACACAGTGGGAGTAACTACCTCTGCATTATCTTGTACACAATGGGAGTAACTACCTCTGCATTATCTTGTACACAATGGGAGTAACTACCTCTGTATTACCATGTACACAGTGGGAGTAACTACCTCTGCATTATCTTGCACACAATGGGAGTAACTACCTGTGTGTTATTATGACTAGGTCATCATATCGTGGCTGTGTGAAATATATATAATCTTACTGGTACTAAAGTAACATCTACGTCTTTCAATTTGGATGTTTAAAATTTTTACGATTAAGCGTTATAGATTACTTTAGAGAACAGTACATGAGCGAATGATTCACAGTACATGTGTGGTTTTAGAGTGAGTGAGTGAGTGGTTGGGGTTTAACGTCATACTCAACAATTTCTCAGTCATATGACGACGAAGGAATCCTTAGATTGCATGTAATGTGCCTCCTTGTTGCAGACGGATTTCCGCCGCTCTTTTATTTAGTGCTGCTTTACTGAGAGGCGAAGTGAAGTAAGCGGCCCCGCCCGAGCCATTGTACTGATACGGGTCAACCAGTCGTTGCACTATCCCCTTCATGCTGAACGCCAAGCGAGGAAGTTACTTAAAATGTGACTCGACCCAGCATTGACCCTGCATCACCGACTCCCGAAGCGGACGCTCTACCAACTGTGCTGTCCGGGCCGGTGTCGGTGTCTTTAGACGAACAGTAGCTCACGAACATAATATTAGCCCAGACAGTGGAAGTATAGAATCTGTTATCCCTATATATCTATTATACCGCCATTTATGCTCCGGGGCCCCCAAAGCCGAAGTGGTTAGCGCGCAGGCGCTGTGCAATTACCCAGAAACCTCCCACCAATGCCATCGCTGTGACTTCAAGTCCAGGTCTTGTCCTCTCCGGCCGTACGTGGGAAGGTCTCCCAGCAACCTGCCCATGGTCGTGGGTTTCCCCCGGGTTCTCCCTGGTTTCCTTCCACCGTATTGCTAGCTGCCGTCGTATAAGTGAAATATTCTTGGGTGCGGCGTAAAACATCAATCAAATAAATAAATAAATCCATACATGCTTAGATCAACACACAACTCAGATAATATACCAAAATTGTCAATTCAAGGTCTACATACATGTACTGCGTTTTACAAACACCCACCTTTTCTGTACATCTTGTTGTATGCTTCGTCTGTCATAAACTGTTTCAAAATATCTGAAGAGATTTCAAACTTTCCGGCTTTCATCTTATTGAAGGACACGGCGTCGGCGATGGCAGCGATCAAGTCGTCATCTCGGTCAAGCCCCAGGAATTCTGACACTTTCTTGATATTTGGAACTGGATCCTTCAAACAGAAAATTAGTCAGCTTAAGTTAGATGTAGGGCTGAGTGCAATTTTGATGGTATATAACACACCAAAGAGCCAACGTCTGTTAATAGGTGAAGTAAGTATTGGTCTATTTTATTTTTCTTAGCTATGTGATCGGGAAGTCGATGTCTTTGTTGACTCAGCTTGTTACCACAGCATCGACCACACCTTCACAAGTTCGAGTTCAAAATTCGCCCGTCCCCATTTTCTGCTGTCACAACCAGAAACTTCCGCTTCACTCATTTCAATGTCGCTGTACCGTCGCGTATATCATCGCCTTTCCGATGTGGCTTAGACTGCGTGATTTATGAAAATAAAATTGCTTAGAGCGAAAATTGTCAATTAATAATTTTGAAATAAAATGAAACAGACGAAAATTCTGTTAGAAAATGTCAATCCCGCTTGAGCAGTAATTATTTGGCCTGAAGTATTAATTATGGTAGGCGGTCATGAGAAAAGAACAGTTAATTATCAGAGGCCTTACCAACATAAAACACAGGAAAGTTGTGGAGTGTTGTGACGTCATATTAGACAGTTGTCATAACAATGGCGGAGTAAAGCCAATCAACAAGGAAACAACGATTTGCAACTTTACGAGTATACGATTGTGCAATATCTTTACAATTGCACGAAAATAGCGATTCCAACATTAAGCGTTCACGCTCGACTATGGTAATTAAACTGATCATTAACACTAATTAGTTGCCAAATACAAGAACTGTCGCTTAAGAAAGGTTGATCTAGAATGAGAAAGCCACAGAGAATAGATTATCACGTGACCTTCGTGGGCACACGGAGAACGCGAAAGGTGCGTAGAACACGAATTTGCGCCCCTCGTATGTTCCGCATGTTTGACGGGGGCACGAATTAAGGTCGAGGGGGTCGCGGTTCTAATCATACTGCGACCTCCGCATCCTTATAGAGGACGCGGTCAGACCCCCACCCTTACGTCACCCATCCACAAGAACCTTCCTTCCGCGCCCACAAAGCTTTGACCCAACATACATGAGGCGTGAAAGTCAGTTCCCCATTCAGCTCTAAATACTTACCTTTTTCAGTTCTTCAAAGCTTAAGACCAAGGACGGGATGTCAGGGTTTGATTTGAAAAATTTTTCGTACTTCAGCTCATAGTCAAACCACTTGCCGGATTCAACTGAAATTGTTTAAAAAATCCACAATTTATTTCGACAAAGATTTTTTTATTCACTCTCCTAACATTTTAGATTTTATTTAATTATTTGATGGCTGTTAACACCGTACTCAAGAATTTTAGCTTATACCATGGCTGTCGGTTTTAAGAGTGGAGGAATCTGCGGCAAACCACTGACTTTTGGCAAGTGACCAACTTTCCGCACAGACATGCACACCTTATAATAGAATACAAGCGGTCTTAGACTGATGTAATGGCCACACGAGCGTCGTCGGCGGCTAATTATCACCTCAAAGGACCCACAAGCAGTCTACAAATTGCTTGAATAGGCCAAACATTTTACACAAATAACAGATGATGGATTGATTGATGTTTTATGGCCTGTGCGATAATTTTTTACTTATATGAACACGGTTGTTTATGGCGAAAAGCGATTTGTCCCGAGTGTGGCACCGCCCTCTTTATTTATTTGCATGGCGGCTGTGCGAGTACGTGTTCAAGCACATGCTGGACAGCTTCTAGGGGAAACCACGAGCAAACCTCGACAAATGTGTGTATACAAGCTCAGAGTTTTACAGCTTTTCAGTCATATGACGACGAGGACTCATTAGTGTGCACATGTACTGTGTCTTCTTGTGGCAGGGCGAGCCCATGCAGCCAAAGGGTTGTCGCCACTGAAGTATCTTGCCGAAGACACCAGATATGACACACCACCCATTCACCTGGACACCGGGCCAACAAGTCGTGTTTCCTTGACTAACATCTCAGTGCTGAGCGCCTTGGAGGCGGAAACTCTGATCATAAAGCCACGGAAGCAGTCCCTTGGACAAAAACATTACAAAAAACTAATACATTAGACACAATTTGTCATGGGCCCAAGGAGACACCCGGTTCGTTACGTCTCAGTGAACCATACGATATATGAAAGGTTGAGACATAGCGGACTGTACAGGAACAACACGGGTAGTACCTGGCAGATTTTATAGTCACAGACGAATAACGGAGTTGAGTTTTTTTTACTATACCTTGTCCTTGCATTGCCAATTCAAAAAACCCTGAAAACTTTCCATCATATCCAAAGAAGTCTTTGCCCATGACCCAATGGTTGTACAACGACACCAGAACGTCCTTCGGATTACGGAAAACATGCACGAACTTGCACTTTTGATTCTTGTAGTCTACCGGAAGTAGCTCTGGAGGGAGATGGGTGTTGACCACCCTGTCTTCCAGCTTTTCCATAGCGTTAATATTCACTAATTCCAGAAATTCTGTCTTTTTCCCCTTTGTAGTATTCAGATGATCCTTTCTTAAGCATACGTATGATTTCCCACATGAAATGAGTTCCTAAAAAGCAAACAAAAAAGCATAGGCCTATAATACACTTTCTCACCTGCAAAATGAATAGTTTATGCGTTTATTTTATTGTTTCGTGTGGCCCTCAACAACAACAGAACTTTATCAGCCCAGACTACCGCACCTTGGCAGGTATGTGGCATTCCTCCTAAAGTAAGGAGGCCGTACGTGGGAGGTCTGTCAGCAGCCTGCGGATGGTCGTGGGTTTCCCCGGTTTCCTCCCACCATAATGATGGCACCCGTCGCATAAGTGGAACATTCTTAAGTACGGCGTAGAACACTAATCAAATAAATAAATAAATAAATCCTAAAGTACGGCCACTTTCCAGCTGCGAAGAGATGGATTTCGTTGTCTTAACTCGTGCAGCCAGAACCACGCTTGGACCACTGTTAGGATAAAGTATACCTGCGATGAATGCCAATCACAAAGATTATTTAAACTTTTCTCTGGTGATATTTACAAAAAAGATTTAGATTAGAATTAAGTGGCCATTATTTGACAGACGAAAAACCATGTTTGCGTGGTGAGTAAAAAGTATTGCAAGTCCTTGGTCACCTAAATCGTTCAGTGTGACCGGAAGAATTATTTCACAGAATCGAAGCCAGCCATTCTAGCCAATAGGAGTCCACGCCGCCCTGGCCGAACACGTATTGAACTTGTTAGGATTATTTGGCTTGCAAGCTGAAAGCTGGAAACCTATTGGCTGTGCTCAGACGATTAAAAAAAGCTGTTCTCTGTATCAGCTTTTATCTGATTTCCTGAAAAAATGTTCGTCAAGACTGAACAAAACTGCTGACCACGCACAATGTGGTGTACAAATGATACACTGCATGGATCAATGTGAGATCTGGTATGCTGTTTTGCGAATAACCCCCCCCCCCCCACCCACCCACCCCTGTCCAAAAAAATTAAGTACAATGCAATAACACCGGCATAAGAAACAATGCAATTTTCAGTAATAGACCCATGTCGCATTCCACTCCAGACAGTCTTAGGTCGACATCCAATTTATCCCTTTGTCATTTATACTATTTGTAAGCAATCAGAAATGGTGACACACTAATTAGCGTGGACCCAGGAATGCTGTTCACTAACAGCTTTCATTTAGGTCGTTATTAAAGCACGGAGGATAGGAAAAAAAAAACCCACAGGAATAGGTATGGGAACATTTTAGTTTTACCCTGACGGTGACAAGTTGACAATTTGCATCATTTCATACACAATTGCGTCTTGACCATTGACATGTACGTACCTGATCGCGGATACGTAGTCAGAATAATGTCATCGTCACGAAACTTGAATTCTCGGAGCTTTGACAAGTCCTTGTCCAAGCCAGGCATGGGAGGTAGCATAACATCATCAACAGTTAAAAGCCTCATCTTTTGACCATCAGGGTCCATAAATTCCACCCACTGCGCCATGATTGATCCCTTCGAATTTTATTTGTTTATCTGCAAGAAAACAAAGCAAAAAAGGAAACACGTAAATTCTAGTACAATGTAATAATTTCATGGCAACAATGACATGCAATACAGCTGGAATTACTGAAGTCCGTATCTGACGATTCCTTAAAGGTTTTTCTCCATGCATTGTAACAACAGCTGTCTCAACCTCGTGTAGTCTACTTCGTGTGGGCCAAATTGACATTTAATCAAGAAAAATCAATATCAATAAATTGTTGGCCGAAATCAATAAATTATTTGTCAGTATCGATAAATCAATTAGTGATGACGATAGCTGAATTAGCGATGACGATAATGTATTAGCGATAGTGGTAAATGAATTTGCAATGACGATAAATGAATTAGTGATAGCGATAAATGAATTAGCGATGACGAGAAATGAATTAGCGATGGCGATAATTTTTTACCCTCTGATAATTATTGCTCCTTCCTTACATGTAATATTTTGACCGGAAGTTTAAAAGTTTTGGCTGACCCGAGTATTACAGACATTACACTAGTCATGGACCCAGGAGCCCCTCACCAATGCGGTGGCCGTGAGTTCAAGTCCAATTCATT